>NC_047513.1:5940639-6140201 GCF_902827115.2 Pseudochaenichthys georgianus | reverse complement strand
TGAAGCCTCACCAAAGCTCATTGCCTTCACTCCATATCACAACAAGTTATCTGGATTGGCAACGGAAATCTGGAAGCTGGACTGGAGCAGCTTCTCCAACTTTACCTTGGGGTCCAGGCTGACTGGCATTATGTGTAATCAATGAAGTCATCCACATGTGGCCAATCATTCTGCAATGGCTGCTATTATTACTCCAGGAATTCATTTATTTTACACTATGGGTGATGTGTGATTTTTGCTGTGTGCATTACTTTTTACATTCTCACCATTATCCATTTTTAAATAAATCGTGGAGCTTTTGATTTGGCAGTTGGCATTTATTCTTAGGCTTGTTGAGATGCTGCACATTTTCAAGATACATTTTCTCCCAAAATAATATAATCTCTCCTGGTCGACTCATCTCTTTAACAAGCTCAATTTCTACTTGGCTTTGAGAACTTAAAACATAACTTCACTGAAGGCTGGAGTATGCCTTTCTAGAGCTACAATACTATGGGTAGCGGATGGAGGAAAGTAAATAAATATGATGTTACCAATATTACCCAATCATGTCTTACAGAGACAAAGAATCTTACAACCCCGAGCAAACAGCACACAATGACGAGTATTATAATTATCCTCAGTAATTATTGTTTGTCTGATAAACACAAGTTTGTTTTCCTTCAACATTTTCATTGCATTCCTTTGGCAATAAAATATATTCGAAAATGTTAGAGATTATCTTTTGTTGAATTAAACAGCGAATTAGCATGACCAGCAAATTATAAAGAAAATATCACTTTAGCACGTTCAGCAGGGTCGTTTTAAGAACTTCTCATGTTGGCTTGAAATGTCAGTAAATGCTCAATAGATGGCAGTAATAAATCATTTGTTGATAGCTGAGGTGAATCCATGGGCTATGGCATCAAAGAACATAATGCAGGGGGACAAGTGTGCAGAATACAATAGGCCTAATGTTTTTTGTACGAAATATTATGCACCTAAGTAAAATACAAGTACTTTTAATCTGTAGGTAGAGTAAAAGTAGCCTACTTAGTTACGTTGTCTGTCTCAAATTACAGGTAGGTTATTCCTGCAATAGTTTCCTTTGTGTTTTACCTCCCATGGATTTACTGAGAGTAACCCGTTAAGCAGCTTAGTTAAACCAGCATGACTAGTCATTTTAAGAAATGTATAATAAAGCTAGAGATTAATAAAAGAATAAAATATATATTGCACATCATACGAAATATAGCCTATTGTATTTAGGCCTATCTGTTCAATTCAACTTCAGATGTGTTGTAGGCTACTGCAGAAACGGGTTGGTAAAGTGAAATATTCAAAAGGAAAAAAAAGGAATCCCACACAAACTGAGATTATTAGAGATTTGATTCGTTTCCAAAATTAACGAAAGCGGTAGAAACAAACAAAAAGGAGCAACTTAACGAGAGAAAAATAAAACACGGGATGAAGCTGCTGTAGAGGCTACTATTACAAGGAAAATAAAGTACTGCACTGAAAGTAGGCTATACTGCTACATGTAAAAAATAAATCCTAGTAGCTTTTAATTTAACAATCAATATTTAACAACTATGAGATTTGGTAAAAGGCCTCTCTAGCTCACGTCAACCCTGTCTCCTAAAAATTAGGTTCCCACAGAACTAAACATTCTCAATTACGTTTAGCTAGAAACGTATTTACTCCCACGTTACGTTAGTTATGAACGTATCTCAAATACGTTTATTTTCTACATATCTTCTAGAAACATGTTTTCTCCCAGGTTACGTTCCTTATGAACGTATCTGAAATACGTTTATTTTCTAAATATCTTTGCCATTTATTGTCTTGCTTATAATAATGATAATAGTCATTTATAAATATCATTTTAGAGCACACCTTTGAAATCGACAATCGGGCTCGATATATGGTTAAATTAAAATCAGTAGGCGAGGCTGTAATTTCGCCAGCTGTTACTCTCATGTGCGAGGCAGAACATAATAGTTTTAACATGCCAAAAAGCTGCTGTGTCGTTCATTGCACCTCAAACATTAAAACAAATCCAGAGTTACGTGTTTCTGTACTTCCTCTAAGAAGAAAGGACAGTAACAGAAGAGGCTTGTTTGAGACAAGCAAGACCTGCGCAGACCTGCGCAGTTGCGATCAACGTCTTGCTAGTGCGTTGCATGATGGTTAGTCATTTTGTCCGACTTGCTCTGGAGGCTCGCCCACATGAGACTTTGAAATCTAGCGGGACAAAGACGTCCGCAGCCTTGAGAGCAAGGCGAGGCGAGTTGGCGCAGTTGCTCTCCACGAGCTGCGGAAGCGAAATGCTTGATGGGAAACGGCTCGCTGCTATCTCGAGCTGAGCGCTCATTGGTGGTTTTTACCACGTGCTGCTGATGAAACTCTCCAATTGGCTGGCAAAAGTTTGTTGTTGTTTTGTGTCAGTTTTACGTCGCCACATCCATTCCCATTTTTCATCATTGTTCCACAATGTTTATCATCATGAAATTAATATCTATATATTTTATACTATACTGCTTACCGTTTTCATACTTTATATATCTTAGCATATTCATACACACTGTTCATACTGCTCACAGGCTGATATCTCAGCCTGTCCTCCTACAAAAAACGACCATATAGGTCGATTGTTCAGCAGCTAAATACGACCCAGAGACACGTTTTAAAGTGTAGCCCCTCTAGTGGTCGTGTAAGAAACAACATGCTCCTGTCGATTGCAAACGCTCCGGAGGGTCGTTTATTCACAAATAACCCTCTCTGGAAAATCCTAAATTGTGGAATAGTTTGGCCATTAAAATGCTTTTTTATTAGATTTCTAGCGAGAAGTGTATATTGTACTTTTATAATCCACGTCCAGTGGATGTGTAGGATCTACATTTTGATAGATATACGAAGATGATTTGAGGTCTCGCCAGGAGAACGTGTACTGTATATGGGGCAACTTCCATGTAAAGTTAGCGTGGGTGAAAACAGTATTTCCGGTCTCGAAGTTTTCATAATAAAACCGGAAGTATTCCCCACACTGTCAAATGATTACGCAGTGATATCTCCATTACTCATCCACTAAAAAACATCAGTTTATCCTTGTTAATTACACAATATTGATTGGTTTAAATTGTGTACAATGCTTTTGTGTTTTTAACCTTCGATTCGGAGAAACAAATTGTTTTTTCGGAGTTTAGACACTACAGAGTTTCCGAAGACACTACACTACCCAGAATCCCCAGCTATCGTTTGGGACTACAACATCCGCCTTGCTTTACAAACCCCGTGATTAGCCCTCAAGCTCTGTGATTGGATATTGGAGTGGCAGTGCGACAAGGTTACGCTGAGCGTCAAAGCTCTTTGAAATGGAATGGAACCACGCCAGACTATCCAAAACTGGACTTGGACGGGTCCAGCCCGGCCCGCCCCCCCAGAATTACACTTGCTGGCTATTGTGTGTTTCGCAACATGTTCTATGGCACGTCTCTACTGGGAAATGTAGTTTTAAAAGACGTTTTCGTATTTCCCACAATTAGAAGTTGCCAGTATTAAACTGTATACATCCCTGGAGGTTTAGGGGACACGAAACACATTGGTGTTATCAAATTTAAAACATATAATTAATACATGGGTGAAAATTGCTTGTGTCCATAATGGGCAGCATTAATACCATGACAGCTGGTCTTATGTCTGTGACCCCTCCTGTTGTTAATTGATGAGCCTGAAACATGCACTTGTCAAGGTTCAGATGCACATTTAGCAAATATGGCAGTAGCCATCGATCATCTTAAGATAAGATACTTTATTGATCCCAAGTTGGGAAATGTTTTTGTTACAGCAGCATGTACTACTTTGTTCTACTCCACTACAATTCAGAGGTTAACCTGGTATTTTTACTCTACTACATTTATTTTTGTTACTTTGCAGATTCTGATTAATGATGTGAAATACAAACAACCCTTAAATCAGACTTTAGTTACACCTGAGTAAAATTCAGCCTTATCAGTTTGTCTGTTTTGCACATCCTCCTGTTAATATCTTTGGACGTCCTGCACTAAACTGTTTTATTGTAGAGATCACTACAGTATCTTCTAGATATTTTCCATTCTATATTTCTATCATTGACCCCTATTTTGTATGTAGGCTAGTCTTAATATTTAAATGTTTTCATCAATAACTAAATAAATATAACTTATTCAACAACTACATTCAATAACGTGCTTTAACCACTAGGAGGTGCGGTTTAGACCAGTGGTCTAGTTAATAAAACATAATAATATCGTACATAATATGACTGTTCACTTTATTATGAGTTTAAAACAGAACGGTAAAGGAAAATACAGTTTCAGTCTCTCGATGTGAAGCTTATGCATTGTACCATGAACCTGTATAGACCTGTAACAGTCAACTGCATGAGGAGTTGGAAAGGTAGTTCAGAAAATCAGTAATATCTTTAAAAACTACAAAAAAGTCCCTTTCTATCAGCTGTGCACCGTTATGGTGTAAATACAGACTATCTACTAATTGGATCAAATATAAAAGTCAGCCGAATTAGTGTTGATACTGCAAGGAGACGTATTGTGTGAAAAGAAATGGAAGATGTTGTTTAATTGTTGATATATTTATGGTTCACGTCACGTATTCAGTTTTGGCGGCATCTCTTCCAGTTTGTCAAAAGGTCTTCTGATCAGGGCTCTATAAATACATATCTAGGGCAGATATGTAATATTTAATGCAGCCGAACCGTGTATTACAATGCCGTTATGTGATGACTTTCAAAGAGAAAAGCAAGAACACTCGGAATAAAGTATTATTATTTTTTTTTTTAATGTTTTCCGATTTCATATCACATAAACACCATATCCCGACGTGCATTGCAGCGTGATTTTAGCCTATCAAAACCTCTGAAAAAAGAAATGTGTCTCTCAGAATCGAAAGAGAAAAACCTATGGGAAAAACACAAAAGCATTGTACACAATTTAAACCAATTAATGTCGTATAATTAACTAGGATAAACTGATGTTTTTGTTAGTGGATGAGTAGTACAGATATCACTGTTAAATCATTTGATCATTGGTTTTATTATGAAAACGGCGAGACCGGAAATACTGTTTTCAACCCGTAACTTTACATGGAAGTTTGCCGCATATACACGTTCTCCTGACGAAATCTCAAATCATCTTCGTAATATCTATCAAACTATAGATCCTACATATCGACTGGACGTGGATTCTAAAAGTACAATATATACTTCTCGCTAGAAATCTAATCATAAAGCGTTTTAATGGCCAAACTATCCTACAATTTAGGATTTTACAGAGAGGGTTATTTGTGAATAAACAACCCTCTGTAACGTTTGCATTTAACGGGAGCACTCGAGGCCGACAATGTTCAAACGTAATTATAGGTTGTATTAAGCGCTTGAACAAACGACATATTTGGTCGTAATAAGGGCTTAAACAATCGACCCATTTGGTCGTATGAGTTGGAGGACTTGTTGCCGAGCAAACAGCACACAATGACGAGTATTATAATTATCCTCAGTAATTATTGTTTGTCTGATAAACACAAGTTTGTTTTCCTTCAACATTTTCATTGCATTCCTTTGGCAATAAAATATATTCGAAAATGTTAGAGATTATCTTTTGTTGAATTAAACAGCGAATTAGCATGACCAGCAAATTATAAAGAAAAATCTCACTTTAGCACGTTCAGCAGGGTCGTTTTAAGAACTTCTCATGTTGGCTTGAAATGTCAGTAAATGCTCAATAGATGGCAGTAATACATCATTTGTTGATAGCTGAGGTGAATCCATGGGCTATGGCATCAAAGAACATAATGCAGGGGGACAAGTGTGCAGAATACAATATAGGCCTAATGTTTTTTGTACGAAATATTATGCACCTAAGTAAAATACAAGTACTTTTAATCTGTAGGTAGAGTAAAAGTAGCCACTTAGTTACGTTGTCTGTCTCAAATTACAGGTAGGTTATTCCTGCAATAGTTTCCTTTGTGTTTTACCTCCCATGGATTTACTGAGAGTAACCCGTTAAGCAGCTTAGTTAAACCAGCATGACTAGTCATTTTAAGAAATGTATAATAAAGCTAGAGATTAATAAAAGAATAAAATATATATTGCACATCATACGCACATCCCCACATTTTTTTATTTTTGGTGTATATATACGCTGGGATCCGGAGTCATGGATGATCCTGCGGTCCTGTGTCCTGGATCGCGAGCGCTGGATCTTGAGTCGTGGCTGTGGTCATGAATCATAGGTCCTGGATGGATATCCTCGTGGATTCATCTTCCTATTATACACACATGCATTTCCAAACATCTGGACTACCTATGTTGCAAATGTATTATCTTTTCAATTTACACACGGCATCTATTGCACGTCTGTCCGTCCTGGGAGAGGGATCCCTCCTCTGTTGCTCTCCCTGAGGTTTCTCCCATTTTTCCCTTTAAACTGGGTTTTCTTCGGAAGTGTTTCCTTGTACGATGTGAGGGTCTAAGGACAGAGGGTGTCGTATTGTCATACTGATATTCTGTACACACTGTGAAGACCACTGAGACAAATGTAACATTTGTGATATTGGGCTATATAAATAAACATTGATTGATTGATTGATTGATTGATTGATTGATTGATTGATTGATTGATTGATTGATTGATTGATTGATACGAAATATAGCCTATTGTATTTAGGCCTATCTGTTCAATTCAACTTCAGATGTGTTGTAGGCTACTGCAGAAACGGGTTGGTATAAGTGAAATATTCAGAAGAAAAAAAAGGCAATCCCACACAAACTGAGATTATTAGAGATTTGATTCGTTTCCAAAATTAACGAAAGCGGTAGAAACAAACAAAAAGGAGCAACTTAACCTAACGAGAGAAAAATAAAACACGGGATGAAGCTGCTGTCGAGGCTACTATTACAAGGAAAATAAAGTACTGCACTGAAAGTAGGCTATACTGCTACATGTAAAAAATAAATCCTAGTAGTTTTTAATTTAACAATCAATATTTAACAACTATGAGATTTGGTAAAAGGCCTCTCTAGCTCACGTACGTGCGTCATAGTCATGGAAACCGAACGTTGGGGCTGCAGCTGCTGACCGCTCTGATCTCACTTTGCACTTGGACTCTGACCAGAGCACACCTTTTGCAAAACTCACCTGTGGAGAGAAAACTCTTTGAGATTCAACCTGCTGGAAAACCAAACTTCTGAAAAACAATACTATCAAATCTGCTGTGGAAACCCGGAGACGCTGAACAAGACCCCCGGCCCCCAGAGGAGGAGCAGCACCTGCCGCTGGCAATAGGCCGTGTTGGGAAACTACACTCAAAGTAATAAAAAAAAGACGTTTACAAAACATATTTTTTAGCTTTTTAATTGTTCATATATCCCCTTAAAATCATACAAAGCTGTTTCTGAGTGGAAATGAATGAGATTGGGTTAGTTTAAAGGTGAAAAGTTCATAGAATGTTAGGATTTATTTTGCTCAAAATGCAATTTGGAGAAAGTAGAAACTCACTCACGTCTTTTCAGTTTAAAATTCATATTTGTGGATAAGACCTACTTTTTTTTTAGCACTAGAGGTGTTTAATGTATTTATAAAGAGTGTAGTGATTTTAAAACACAGTTATTTTTTATTTAATTGCAAGATATCGTCGAAAAACGACCAAAAAATTACAAAAACAAAATGGCGACTGGGCCTAATTTCATAGAATGCAAAAAATTAGGGCCAAGTTATGCACCATGGCAACGAGGCACAATTCCCTGCAGGGCACGTTATTCTGTGCGGCTGCCTCCCTGAGTGTCTTTCTGATTGTTGAAGCTTTATTTATTGTAAATGGCTACTCCTAATGTACCCTATCATATTAATTCAACTTTCCTTTTAACATTAAATATTGAAATTGCTTTTCTTGTTTCGTTTTTGAGGGGAGGAAGATGTGTGCGCGTTCTGCGTCCAAGATGACTAACTATAAACTAGGCCTAGGCTATAGGAAAATAATGATTTATAAACTAAAGAAAAGTCTGAAAACTACTCTGGTCATTTTAGATTATATTATTCAGTTACTCTGCGCAATGGATATGAATGCATAGCCTATATTATAAATGAATGCACGCTGTTTTTTGGAACCAACTATAGTTTGTCCACACGCCTACTCAGTTTTTTCTCGGGATCCGGGTCTTGCATTCCCCACGGTCAGCATTTATTTGTTTGCACATTTTGTAATGTTGCATTTTAAGGCTTTGCTGCTGCGGAAGAATCGGTGCGTAAAATGCGGAGAGCAAGCTTCTCCTTTACTTGTCCGACACATATGGAGCGCTGTTTACATGCACTTCATTCAGTTTTATAAAAAAAAAACACTTTAGAGATGTAAAAATAACGAACATAATATTGCCAATAACAAAAATCCAAATTAGTATTTTAATTGTCATCACTGTTTATCAGAAAAATAATATAAGTTATGATCCCCAGTGTTATTCTCACCGCAGGTTCTCCTGTCATGTCTTTTAAATTAAAGTTATAGGCTAGGTTATGCATGTGCTATTTATTTCCAATAAGTGATTCAACTATTCCAAATATTACCTTTGACTAGAAATCCTTACACTCTGAATTCCCCCCAGGCTCTGAGAACTTCATCATGGATCGTCCTGCAGGCGATGAAGGTAATCTCCCTGTCTACAACATTCCTGATGAGGAAGAGGTAGGTGAGGTCAGGAACGCTGTCGAGGATGAAGGTGAGTTTGCTGTCGTTTTTTTAGGTGGATGTCATGGACTGATGGAAGAGGAGGAAGAAGAGGATTTGGAAGAGGATGAGGGGGAAGACACTGAAGATTATTGTAATGACAGTGGGTCCTTGTCCTCCGAGGAAGAAGATGAAGAGCAGAAAGAGGACACTGAAGATTATTGTAATGACAGTGGGTCCTTGTCCTCAGAGGAAGAAGATGAAGAGCAGAAAGAGGACACTGAAGATTATTGTAATGACAGTGATGACGGTTATGCCGATATCGCATGTCTCTCGCCTCTCAGCCAGCAATTCCCGGCGGTAAATGTTTGGGAGGCATTGCGTCAGAACTTCATTCCAAGCTTCCCTCCTGGACATCCCTGTTCCTTCCTTTTGGGTGTTGCCCCTCTGGAGGTTTCTTCACTGCGACTGGAACGTCCTGAAGAAGCTCCACCCTCAGCCCCTCCAAGGTCAGGAGTGTTCACTCCAATAACAGCAGGCCTAGTCTTCTCCACGAAGAGGATCAGGGAAGATGACTCCAGCGACTCGGCACCCTCCACCTTAGGCCTCTGCTGCCCCATGGTGCCCCTTCTTGTCACGCAGCGCCCACCCGTGAGTTTTTGGCAGACATTTCGCCCTTTTGGCGTTGCCCCTCCGGATGATTCTGCGCCACAAGTGGAACGTCCTGAAGCAGCTCCATCCTCAGCCCGTCCATCGACATCAGGCCTCGGCTTCTCCACCAAGAGGACCTGGGAAGAGGCGTGCAGGGCTGAGGACTACACTTCCACTCTGAATTCCCGCCCCAAACCAAGCTCTGAGAACTCCGTCATTGAGCGTCCTGCAGGCGATGAAGGTAATCTCCCTGTCTACAACGCTCCTGATGAGGAAGAGGAGGATGAAGAGGATGAGGGGGAAGACTGGACATCCGAAGATTCTGGATACGGGCCCTTGTCCTCCGAGGAAGAAGACGAAGAGGAGGAAGAGGACACTGAAGAATATTCTGATGACAGTGAGGACAGTGAGGACGGTGACGACGTTGACGACGGTGAGGACGGTGACGACGGTGACGACGGTGAGGACGGTGACGACGGTGAGGACGGTGACGACGGTGAGGACAGTGATTACAGTGAGGACAGTGAGGACAGTGATGACAGTGAGGACGGTGTGGACGGTGAGGACGGTGAGGACAGTGATGACAGTGAGGACAGTGATTACAGTGAGGACAGTGAGGACAGTGAGGACAGTGAGGACAGTGATTACAGTGAGGACGGTGAGGACGGTGAGGACGGTGAGGATGGTGAGGACAGTGATGACAGTGAGGACAGTGATTACAGTGAGGACGGTGAGGACGGTGAGGACAGTGATGACAGTGAGGACAGTGAGGACAGTGATGACAGTGATTACAGTGATGACAGTGATTACAGTGAGGACGGTGAGGACGGTGAGGACGGTGAGGACGGTGAGGACGGTGAGGACAGTGATGACAGTGAGGACAGTGAGGACAGTGAGGACAGTGAGGACAGTGATGACAGTGAGGACAGTGATTACAGTGAGGACAGTGAGGACAGTGATTACAGTGAGGACAGTGATGACAGTGAGGACAGTGAGGACAGTGAGGACGGTGAGGACGGTGAGGACAGTGATGACAGTGAGGACAGTGAGGACAGTGAGGACGGTGAGGACGGTGAGGACGGTGAGGACAGTGATGACAGTGAGGACAGTGAGGACAGTGAGGACAGTGAGGACAGTGATGACAGTGAGGACAGTGATGACAGTGAGGACAGTGATTACAGTGAGGACAGTGAGGACAGTGATTACAGTGAGGACAGTGATGACAGTGAGGACAGTGAGGACAGTGAGGACAGTGAGGACGGTGATGACAGTGATGACAGTGATTACAGTGATGACAGTGATGACAGTGAGGACAATGAGGACAGTGAGGACAGTGAGGACAGTGAGGACAGTGATGACAGTGATGACAGTGATGACAGTGAGGACAGTGAGGACAGTGATTACAGTGAGGACGGTGAGGACGGTGAGGACAGTGATGACAGTGAGGACAGTGATTACAGTGAGGACAGTGAGGACAGTGAGGACAGTGATTACAGTGAGGACAGTGAGGACAGTGAGGACAGTGAGGACGGTGAGGACAGTGATGACAGTGAGGACAGTGATGACAGTGAGGACAGTGATTACAGTGAGGACAGTGAGGACGGTGAGGACAGTGATGACAGTGAGGACAGTGATTACAGTGAGGACAGTGAGGACAGTGAGGACAGTGATTACAGTGAGGACAGTGAGGACAGTGAGGACAGTGATTACAGTGAGGACAGTGATTACAGTTTTTGGCAGACATTTCGCCCTTTTGGCGTTGCCCCTCCGGAGGATCCTGAGCCGCAAGTGGAACGTCCTGAAGCAGCTCCATCCTCAGCCCCTCCATCGACATCAGGCCTCTCCACCAAGAGGACCTGGGAAGAGGCTTGCTGGGAAGAGGACTTTAGGGACTCACCAACCACCACCTCAGGCGTCGGCCTCTCTACCAAGAGGAACAGGCAAGAGGACTCGCCAACCCCCACCTCAGGCGTCGGCCTCTCTACCAAGAGGAACAGGCAAGAGGACTTTCGGGACTCGCCAACCACCACCTCAGGCCTCGGCCTCTCCACCAAGAGGAACAGGCAAGAGGACTTTAGGGACTCGCCAACCACCACCTCAGGCCTCGGCCTCTCTACCAAGAGGAACAGGCAAGAGGACTTTAGGGACTCGCCAACCACCACCTCAGGCCTCGGCCTCTCCACCAAGAGGATCAGGGAAGAGGACTTTAGGGACTCGCCAACCACCACCTCAGGCCTCAGCTTCTCTACCAAGAGGATCAGGGAAGAGGACTTTAGGGACTCGCCAACCCCCACCTCAGGCCTCGGCCTCTCCACCAAGAGGATCAGGGAAGAGGACTTTAGGGACTCGCCAACCACCACCTCAGGCCTCGGCCTCTCCACCAAGAGGAACAGGCAAGAGGACTTTAGGGACTCGCCAACCACCACCTCAGGCCTCGGCCTCTCCACCAAGAGGAACAGGCAAGAGGACTTTAGGGACTCGCCAACCACCACCTCAGGCCTCGGCCTCTCCACCAAGAGGAACAGGCAAGAGGACTTTCGGGACTCGCCAACCACCACCTCAGGCCTCGGCCTCTCCACCAAGAGGAATAGGCAAGAGGAATCGCCAACACCCACCTCAGGCGTCGGCCTCTCCACCAAGAGGATCAGGGAAGAGGACTTTTGGGACTTGGCACCCTCCTCCTCAGGCCCCTGGCCCCCCATGGACAAGAGATACCGTCCAGAGGACCACAGGCTCCCTGAAGGATTTGAAAACCTTTGCGTCTGGTAGGACAGATGAAGCCCCAGGCAGCTTCAAATACATTTTTCTGGGTTGGCGATAGGCTTTATTTTATTAATATGTACATTTTCATTTTGACTTTATTTTCTTCCCCCCCCCCCCCCCTCAGCTGACACGTCTTGCTGGTTTTTTGATAGGTCAAAACTTGCATTGGGTTTTTATTTATATATTACTGTCTTTTTTATATTATTTGATAATGGTCAATACTAATACCAGAGGTAAGAGGAAGAGGACGTTGTAAACGATGGTGATGCCGACATCGGACGTCTCTCCCCTCTCGTCCAGCAGCTCCCACCTGCAAGTATTTGGAAGGCGTGGTGCCAGAAATGTTCTCCTACCTATCCCTCTGGACCTCCTGCTACAGGATCTGAAATCCTTTGCCTTGAGGCTCTAGCAGGACTGATGAAGCCCCAGACAGCTTCAAACACGTATTGCTTGGATGATAGGTCAAATCACCAGGGCTTTTATACATACATTACTCAATTTTATATATCGTTTTTACTTTTGGATAAAATGTGAT
The DNA here is from genome assembly GCF_902827115.2 of Pseudochaenichthys georgianus. Lineage (NCBI taxonomy): Eukaryota > Metazoa > Chordata > Actinopteri > Perciformes > Channichthyidae > Pseudochaenichthys > Pseudochaenichthys georgianus. The sequence goes on along the minus strand of NC_047513.1, from coordinate 6,127,558 downwards.
GATGGTCGATGCTGATACCAGAGGTAAGATAACATGGTATGGTAGTGTGTTCTTTCTTTTTAAAGTATAGATGGCTTTACAAGACAGGTAAGTACATAGTTTAAGACAGTGGTTAAACTAAATCAAGCACATTTACTCAAGTAATGCTCAGTTTTTTCTAGGTGCAACATATAGTGCTAAAGCAGTGACTACTAACGTCACGAAAAGTCTCCAAGTTTCTTTCAGGATTTCGAACAGGTCTCCAGCATTACACACGCTGCATCAACCTCCCTACAAGAAGCAACTCCGTGGAAGACTGAAACTCAATGTCCAGGATGTTCAGAGGAAGAGGATGAGTACTGCAGACCCGACCAAAAGAACGGATGACAACTGATGAAGAGCGGGGGTCGTCTTTTGGGGCTTAGTAAGTGATCCCCCTCACAAGGATTGTATTTATTACATTTAACAGCTTGCATATTTGAGTAATTATTATTTGTGTTTCTGTCTCACAGGGCAGGACTCCTGTTTGTGTTTTTGGCTGCTGAGAGTGGGTCACCAACCGATGATCCCGGAAAGACCCAGCTCCACAGCAGCCCGCTCTCAGCTTAGTGCCAGACCCTGTGAGTACAGTAAGGACCTCCATGCCCTTCACCCCAGCCCCCGACAACCCCTGCTCCACCCACCAGCCGAGAGGAAGAGGAGCTCCCCAGCCCGTCCAGCACAGATGAAGTTGTTACATCTTCTTCTTCTTCTTCTTCTTCCGTGCTGGTGGGATCGGGAAGCTCCTCAAAGCTCTACATCTGTGCTCAGGAAACAAGAAGGGAATATGACTTTGAATGACATCTTGAATAAATAAATAAACATTTAGCAAACATGATTTTGTTTGTTTCTGATTTTCCTTTTACTCAAAAAGTATTAATGATGTATATTCATAATATAACATGCTTATATCATGCTCCAGATTATTTCCCGCAATAGTACACACTGCTGGAAAATATCATAAAAAACATGTGCATTACTGTATTATTCTGGCATGTTATCCAGGTTCATTAACTGTACAAAAGACTTTGTTTAACTTTTATTTGTGCACATTTTTTTCTCTTTTTCAGATATTCTGGAAAAGTGCATTTGAAATGGTATGTTTTGAACATGAAAAAGGAAAACTATATTTAAGAAAACATTATACTCAAATTTGAGTGGAAGCAATGCAATACAAACAATCTGTAGTTTAACCATTAGAGTGACTGTTTTATAATGAGCCGGTCAATATAATATTCTCAACATTTTCTCTATGAATTCTGTGCTCATCGTGAGAGAACGTCATATATCCTGCAGTGTACTGTCGATTTTTTCAGTATAAAACCAACCTGATCTCACCAGAATGCGTGACTCCACCACGACTTCTTAACACCACAATGCGTGGTGGAGTCACGAACTTTGTTACATTTACGTGTCGGCACCACGCAAACAACCCCAATGTAAAGTGAACAGGCCCGGACTGGCCATCGGGAGGACCGGGAGGTTTCCCGATGGCCTGGCCTGTTAAGTGGCCTGCTGGCCTGAGGATTTTTTTTTTTATACGTATTGCGAACGCAACGCCGCGCAAATGTGGGTCTGACTCTGCCTCACAGAGGGTGACTGGCTGTCTACATGATGTGGCCTGCCGACATGGCCACTTTCATACAGATCATACTCGATTGGTCTCTGTGTGTCATTCAAGCTCGGGAGGGTGTGTGTTATGTGTGGCGCGAGCGAGTGAGATAAACGCACCGGTTACGTGTATTGTTGTTGTTGTTAGCATCTGGTGCTAGCTAGCTGCGCTAACGGATATAAGGAGCTGTTTCAACAACAAGGTGGAGGAGAGTCCTCTCCTGTCAGACTGAGAGACTGTTAACTACAGCTCATGTGAGGTAAAGGACTCTCCGAGTGTTTAGTTTAGTGTTTACTCTGTGGGTCTCAAACGGTTTGGTCACCATTTATGTAAACACATATTTCCATTTGAGGGGGGAGTGATTAGTAAAATATGCATGATTAATAAAAAAACGTTAACTAGGTGAAAAAAGGTAAGATAAACTATTAAAACTTGTTGAGAGCTAAAACTAGTCTTTGCTGCTGCCTCAAAGAGGAGCAGGGGGAGAGGAGGGAGACAGGAGAGGCTGATTCAGGAGCACATACACACTCACAACTATAAATGAACCAAAAACAAATAAATAAACAAGTTTCAATGTTTTTTCATATTGGATATGGGATGTTATTGGTTATGGCCATGTCATTATGATTTTATGATTATTTAAATGTATACAGTTATGTTTCATATGGGTGTAGTCTCTTTATTTCCCCCTCAAAATGCACCAGATTGATGCATTTAAGTCCAACATTAAAAACAAAATCTTACCGGGGGAGCATGCCCCCAGACCCCCCTATAGGATTTGAGGTCCACCCCCGCTTAAAATATGTTCACATAGGTTCCTAAATAGATTTGCAATTTTTTTTAAATAGTAACCCATGTCCATATGTTTATTTTGGGGTAGTAGATTTAGAGCGCTATCACTATGGGCAGCAACGCTGTAAAAATTGACAAATAAATCCAGCAAAATGGCACAAAAAACTGGTAGTGGCCTGGCTGGGTGTATAATTCCCGGCCTGACTTATTGTCCCAGTCCGGCCCTGAAAGTGAATGAGACTCCTTTGTCGTGGTGCACACACGCATTTCTACAACGTCCCGCAGTGAGCTTTTATTCTATAAAACGTTTTTTTAAATCTACTTTATAGCTTGTAGTAACTCACGGGAGGCTTCTTTTATTTTATTTGTATTCATAATAATTAAAAAAAAATCGTCAGAATGTAAAAATTACATTAGTTACGAATTTGTGTTCTCAAAAAACAGTGCATTGTGTGTAATGCAACTGTGATTTTTATTAAATTAGTTAGTTTTTAAGGAAGGCCAGAGCTTCAGCTGTGTCAAATAGATTGTTCCCTTTAGTTAACGTTATTTAAAAGATAATGATCATGTCCCCTGTATTGTATTACGAGATCACAGGAGGGGGGGGGGGGAGCTGTGAAATGTGCTTGGGAGACTCCACACATCCATTCCCATTGGATAACGGAGAATTGTACACCCGGAAGTAAGAATTCTCCTTACTGTCGATTGATTTTACAGTGATATCTGCACTACTCATCGACTAAAAAACACAAAATTGTCCTTGTTAATTACACAACATTGATTGGTTTGAATTGTGTACAATGCTTTTGTATTTTCCCCCTTCAATTCGGAGAAACAAAGATTTTTTTGGAGTTTTTGGATGGCAGAAGACACTACACTACCTAGAATCCTCAGCTATCGTTTGGGACTACACCATGTGCTTAGCTTAGATCAGTCCTCAATATTTCCGGCACAGACCCTTTCATACCGGCAATGCGCGATAGAAACAACAGAAAGTGCGACAGTTTAAATATGCCAGTGTTAATTTCGTCAACGAAAACTGTGACGAAAAATGTTCGTCAACAACCTTTTTTACATTTTGATGAGACGATGACGAGCTAAAAATGGATTCTTGATAACGAAAACTATGACGAAATGTATATTTAGTTCTCGTTGACGAGACGGGACTAAGGTGTTAATGGTGGACTATCGGACATTCAAAATGCAGCATATTTTCCCCCAAGTGTTTGATATCAGTCTGTCAAAATGCATCTTACGTTTCTAACTTGCAATATCATTATTTCGGGTCTCTTCACTCCAGAAGAGCGATCTCCCTGTGTCTCTCAGTGTGCGGGGGGCGGGGCCTAACAGACATGCTGCAGCGGACACAGAGATCTGCCGGGGACGGAGCGTTCAGTGAGTAGAGACACATTTTGACTAAAAGTTGACTAAAATGTAATTTTTCATCGACTAAAAGTTGACTAAAACGTTTTGAGTTTTCGTCGACTAAAACTAGACTAACACGTTTTGAGTTTTCGTCGACTAAAACTAGACTAAAACTACGAAGGATAGGAATGACTAAAATGTGACTAAAACTAATAACCATTTTCGTCTAAAGACTAAGACTAAATCAAAAACAGCTGCTACAATTAACACTGAAATATGCGAACACAAACCTACAGACTGGGGGTTGGGAGATCACAGGAGGGGGGGGGGAGAGCTGTGAAATGTGCTTGGGAGACTCCACACATTCCGATGGCCAATTAGTTTTAAACAAAGAGTTTGCAGCATACAGCATAGGCAACATGGGGGGTGGGGGCTTCTCAAAAGATAAAATACACTCTCTCGACTCGCTGGTATCTCGAGCTGAGCGCTCATTGGTGGTTTGTACCCCGTGCTGCTGATGAAACTCTCAATTGGCTCGGCAAAAGTTTGTTGTTGTTTTGTGTCAGTTTACGTCGCCACTTCCATTCACATTTTTCATCATTGTTCCACAATGTTTATCATGAAATTAATATCCATATATTTTATACTATACTTGCACTGCTTACCGTTTTCATACTTTATATATCTTAGCATATTCATACACACTGTTCATACTGCTCACAGGCTGCTAGTGTATTCATACCCCTCACTTTTTATTCATCATTCAATTCATTCTATATTTTATTCTGTAGATTGTAGGGGTGTAACGGTACACGTACCCGTACCGAAATTATTCGGTACGGGCCCTTCGGTTCGGTACACGTGTGTACCGAAGTGTACCGAAGTGTACCGAACGCATATAACGTTAAAGGTAAAAAATTGAGAACGTGAACAACTTCTTGGAAGTAATCTCAGGTGCTGCGTCGCAGCATTCAGAGTAATTTGCACCCATTGTGATCAACGCGTCATAGAGCGAGCAAGTCATTTCATTGGACGAGCTGGTCAGAGGGATGCGTTCAAATGTAGTCAGTAATTTGAGGAACTGTCGAAATGGCGAACGCAGATAAAGTTGAGCTCGAAAATCCTCCAGCATCATTGAAGTCTCCGGTTTTGGAACATTTTGGTTTCGCAGTTACCTACAAGGATGACGGACAAAGACAGGTGGACCGAACCAAAGCTGTTTGTCGGCATTGTTCAACTAAAATTGGTTACGCAGCTGGCAATACATCAAACTTGCACACTCATTTGAAAAGGCATCACCCGAACGTGAATATCACCGGTACCAAAAGACTGAAGTGCAAACCCAACTCCCATTAGCATTTAAGCCTCCACCACTCGCAAAAACATCAGACCGAGCCAAAGCTATTACAAACGGCAAATATCCTTATGTTGCCATGTTAGCAAAGCGCTACCTGGCTGTATCTGCTACCTCTGTCCCTAGCGAGAGGGTGTTCTCCACAGCAGGAGACATTGCTAGTGCCAGCAGATCTGCCCTTTCGCCAAGCAATGTGGACAAGTACATTTTTCTTTAAAAAGACATGAAAATACAATGACAAGCAAGTCCTAATGTCAAACTGGCTGCTTAGGTACTAGTACAGTACAGTTCAAATACAGATTATTTCATTTAATCGAAAAGCTGCACCTTAATGTTTATTTTATTATATTTAATATTTATTTGAGTGAATATTCATAGTTTAATAATAATTAAAAACCCAAAACTAATAGTTTATGTTTTGTGAGTACTAGTACAGTAAAGTTCAAATAGAGATTATTTCAGTATTTTTTCTGCTATACCGATAACGTACCGAACCGAACCGTGACCTAAAAACCGAGGTACGTACCGAACCGAAATGTTTGTGAACCGTTACACCCCTAGTAGATTGTGTACATTACTTTTACTGCTTGTTGCACCGTTAGAAGCTAAACTGCATTTCGTTGTCTCAGTACCTGTAATCTGTGCAATAACAATAAAGAAGTCATCTTTATTGTAGCGTCAACAATCAAGTTCTAAGTAGTGCAATATGAAATAAAAACAACTACACTCTTTTGGCAGTGTTGTGGTGCCGAGAGACGGGAGGCGGGGTATCAAAGGTACAAGCTAGACTTTTATTTAGCATCTGAAAACCATTGTAAACAACTTCATTCCCGGGAAGCGAAGTCCGGTTCACTAAAATGTCCGTGCAGAACAATACCCCAACCCATAGATCCGTGGGTGAATAATGTCAATCACCACAGTGTACACACATTAACAACAACTACACTATTTTGGCAGTGTAACAATTAAACAAGAACTACACTCTTTTGGCAGTAACAATTTGATAAATAATAAACTGTCAGACTGACACTGAAGACAAACAATCTATTTTCAGCAATCAATCTGTTTAGTTGACTCTGGGTGACATGTGGCGATTTAAAAAAAATGTGGGGTCTTTGGCGACTAGTTTTATAGCCTCATGTACATTAGTTAGGTGCTTCAGGAGATTGGCATTGCTGTTATTCGATGTGGAAAAAGGTAGTTGCATTACAGTAATGCGTTAGTTTGTAACACGTTAGTCCCAACACTGGTAAACACACACCTGATCACCTGAGAGCTGCCGTTTCATTCAGACTGTTTAAAAAAAAAAACGGTCTGATTTTAACAACTCAATGTGTGATTGTTATAGCAGTAATATTAGACACTAATAATACAGTAAACTATTAAAACTGTACATTTTATTGTTTGCCCGTGGGATTAGGATGATCGGTAGTGAGAGCCGTGCTGCATTTTCCTCCGGTTGGATGTGATATAAAAACAAAGCGATTATTTTTGTTGTTGTAAACTCACGTGGATTAAACTACATGTATTAGTGCATTCATTTCAATTCGCTGATACATTAAATGATCGTGAGGATGATGATTGAAAATCGTTTGTTTGAGCCAGGCTGCATTTCCTGATCTAAAAACATAGCGATGGTTTTGTACTTACGCCAAGGTGAATTAAACAACATTATTTTGTTAAATAAAAACATGGTGATGTTTTGTAAATGATTACATGTCTCTTATTTAGCACAGAATATGATCCTATCCGTGACATATGGATCTTAACAAATATCCGATCAGATACCTGTAGATCTATCAGCTGTTTATTTCACATGAGTTCCAGTGTGGCAGATTTTCACGGCTCCCCCTGGTGGATCCATGATCCATTGCAGCTGGTTTCATTAAAATTACAGTTATTTATCAAGGGGGCGTATCAAGTCCTGCGGGGGGGGTTTCCTTTTCAGCAGGGGCCCACCCCGTGCAGATCACGGACCCGCACGGGTAGGCGTCTGAAATGAAGCGCTACATCTGTATCAGTAACTTTAGACAGAATCGTAACACAATTTTAAACGAGATTTTATTGTAGATTATACATTTTACTGATACCAATTATATAATATTTACCTTGTTTATTAAAAATAAAAATAGAATAAAATAAATTATTATTATTTATTTTTTTATTTTGTATGTGGGAAGAGGTGGGGCGGCGCCCCTAGCGCCCCTATGGGCCGGCCGCCACTGGTGGTGAGAGAGGATTAATGGAAGGTCTAAGATGCAGGAATTTGATCATGGATTTATAAGGGCAGAACGGGGAATCGTTGTGAGCTGCGATGACGGAGCAAGCGCCTCCGCATTTGGAGTGCTTAATGCTTAAACTAAAATGGCTAGCGTAGAAGGATAAGTTGGCAAGGCAGATGTCTTGATTGGGATTGAACGTTAGGGAAGCTGTGGTAAATACGCCTGGTCTAAGAAAAGCATAGAATGCCAGCAGGACTGCATCGAGTAGCGCGTCGATGTAGGGAGAAAATAATCCTTCTCTAAGTTTGGAGAGCATGAGGCGCAGAGTGGAGAGTGTAATAGGTCGTCTACGGTCTAAAGCTGGGGGAAACGTTTTTAGAAGACCTCTAAGTATGAGTTTAACTGATTGGTTAGCAAACAAGCTGGGGAAGCTGGGATCGAAGCAGCGTACGTTAAACTGTACTCCTGCTAAGAGACCCCGGATATATTGGGGTTTGAGGTGGCGATCAGTGGCGCAGTAGCACATGAAGGCGCACACGGTGGGGATGAGAACGGGTTTAAGTGAGGGGAAGCGGCTAAGCCTTTCCTCATAAAATATCTGGCGGACTCTAGGTGCCTAGCTAAGGGGCTCTTGTTTAATGAAGAGAGAGGAGATGCAGGGGAGGAATCCCGACGGGTTGCGGGCTGGCTTCCGGGCAGAGGTTCGGGAATGTCTGAAATTGAAAGCGAGAGAGGGAATCAGCCACTATATTGAGGTGGCCGGGGACGTGGCGAGCTGAGATGAGAAAGTTGTGGGTGAGGGAGAACACGTGATGCTTCTCATGAACGGCATAATGTCACTGCACGAGGAGCGACCTTTATTGATAATCCCGACCACTGATTGTTTGTCGCAGAGCACCGAGATGGGTTTCCGTAGCCAGAGGTGGCCCCACACGTGGCAGGCAACAGTAATCGGATAGATCTTGTGCAGGGCGGAGGATGAGGCATGATTGAGGAATGAGGGAAGCCATGGGCTCTCCCTGAAAGAAACCCCCAAAACCCACGGATGGGGCAGCGTCCGTGAAAAACCTCATTGAATCAGAGGAGTACACAAAGTCGTCGTAAAAGAAGGTGATGCCATTCCAGTGGGCGAGCAGGAGAGACCAGAAGCATAGGTCTGAGCGGCAGCCTTCGTCTAGAAACACGCGGCCGTGGAGGTTTATTACAGCCGACACTGCGTCCAGGAGGCGGGAGATGAATGAGCGCCCCTGGGGGATGACGCGCATGGCAAAGTTAAGGTGCCCGAGGAGGGAGAGCAGCTGTTGTTTGGTGATGACTTGTTGCTCGCAATAGGATTTAGTGATGTCGCGTATGCGCTGCAGTTTGTCGATGGGGAGAGATGCTTTCATGTCTATGGAGTCGAGTGTGATGCCTAAGAACTCCAAGCTTGTGTCGGGTCCTATGGTTTTTTCTCCGGATAAGGGGACGCCTAGCTCCTGAAAGCAGCATTTGAGTTTTGCCAGGGAAGCGCCTGAGTTATCCCGAGGGGGATCTACGAGGAGAAAATCGTCCAGCAAGTGGAGAACGGAGGGAATCCTGACATTGTTCAGCAGGAACCAGCAGAGAGCTTCGGAAAAGGAATTAAAAATACAGGAGCTACTTCTGCACCCGAAAGTCAAGCGGACCGCGAAGTAGAATTTAGCTTCCCACTTTATGCCGAACATGTTCCACTGGGACGGATGGATGGGAATGATCTTGAACGCGTCAGTAATGTCTGCCTTGGAGAGCCAGGCTCCTTGCCCCGTGAACTTGATTAGTTTGATTGCGTTACCGACCGAGGCATAATGAAGGGAGAATGGCTCTGGAGGAATGAGGCTGTTAATGCTGCAAAACGGGCCGGAGCGGGGTGCGGATAGATACAAAATCAGCCTTTTCTTCTCAGAGTATTTACGTGTGGCTACTCCTATTGGACTTGTCCGGAACACTGAGAACGGGGATGAGTGAAAAGGACCGATTAGGTATCCTTTGTTGAGTTCTTTCTCGATAAGCTGGGAGACTATGATGGGTTCTTTAACTGCTGATTGCAGATTTTTTGAAACAAAGGACACGGAGGGAGGAGAAATAACCCCGACCCTGAAGCCTTGAGAGAGCCCTGACAGGAGATATTCTACGAACACGGGATCTGGGTGAGTAGAAAGCGCTGCTGCTAAATGTGGGATATTGATGGGCGTGGAAAGGTGATGTTTCAGAAGTTTTTTCCACCACGTGGTTTCTGCTGCGGGAAGTTGGCGCGGCTGCCCCTGGGGCAAACTGACTTCGGGTGAGCCTCCCTGCAGGCACTGACGGTTTTGTTTATTATTCCCAGACTGTGACGTAGGAAAAGCTCTGGACCCGGAGAGAGGCACTGATGGGCAGAAGGGGGAGGTGTGGCCCTGCATCCCGCAGCTAATGCACGAAGCGACTTGTTGCCCGCCGGTAGCCATCACAAGCAGCTCGGTGTCCAGCACGGACCAGTCCAGGCGAATGTTGCAGTGGGCTAAGTGAAGCGCTGCTTTGCTAGAAAAGCTCTTGTGATAGGAGTAGAACGTGGATTTCCATATTTGAGATAAAGATCGCCGATGATGCCCAGATAAGCGTCTAACTCAATTCTTCTTTCCGGGTAAACGGAACACAGGACATCGCGGAAGATGCCGAAAGCAACCAGAAATTATCCTATGTTGAGATCTTTGAGGAGCCGAGGATCTGCGGACTTAAAAACGGCGGTGTGCTTCCTCCCGTGGCGATGGACTTGTCACACTCCGGGGAAGGCAAAATGAGGCTGACTAAATTAATGTCTTTCCCTTCGAGGATTTTCGCTCTCAGCCGAGAGGAAATGTGAGCGCTCTGGGGAATATGAGGCGGTACCAAGCCGGCGTGGGGACACAGGAGTGTCTTTACCACGCGTGGTTAGGAGCCAGGGCGAAGAAGTCGGCCCTGAGCGTTGGCGGCACGAGCAGGCTACTCTTCGTCAGCGACAGAGTCTCCGGAAGCTTGTTTCTGCGCTCAACTGAGTGTGGTTCCTGCGTCGAGGGAAGACATCGCTCGTGGGGGACACGGACCGCGGTTGACGACGGCTAATGGCGGCCCCATTTGCACGTACGGCCTATGCGTTTGTGTATTGGAGGACAGCGGTTCAACTGGGATTTTGTGACGGCAGACATTTATTTTCCCCTCCTCGGGGCAGACATTTTATGTGCTCACGGACTCCTGGTGGATGTTAAAAATAAACGCTTGGTTGATGCCTTGACGTTTTCCTCCCTCGTGTGTACACTTGGCAAGGCGGCGTACGACGGGCTGTCGGGCTCGCTGTCCGGGGCAGACACTTTTCTCAGGCTGTTGGCTGAATTTCCAGACCTGACGCTACCCACCTTCTCCGCGCTCACCACCAAGCATGGGGTGGAGCACCACGTCACCACCGAGGGTCCCCCAGTCTACGCCAGGGCCCGGCGGTTGAACCCTTCTAAGTTTGCAGTAGCGAGGGCGGAGTTTTCAACCATGGAACGCCTGGGTATCGTCCGCCGGTCTGACAGTCCTTGGGCCTCTCCTCTACACTTCGTTCCCAAGCCGAACGGCTTACCGCCGCCTCAACGACGCCACGACACCTGACCGCTACCCGGTGCCGCACATTCAAGACTTTTCAGCACATCTGGCCGGTACGCTGGTGTTTTCTAAAGTGGACCTGGTGCGCGGAAACCACCAGGTGCCCATGCATCCCCTGGACGTTCCCAAGACGGCAGTGATAACGCCGTTTGGACTTTTTTCGAGTTCCTGCGGATGCCTTTTGGGCTCAAGAACGCCGCTCAAACGTTCCAGCGCCTGATGGATTCGGTGCTACGGGACCTGCCGTTTGTCTTCATCTACAGATGTAGCACTCCAGATAGGACTCACATGGGTGTGTCCCAGTCAAAAACCCAGTGGATCCCAGTGGCTGGGGGTGTTGCCAAATTGCTAGAGGGCGTTGCCAAAGTTCTCCATTTGTTCAATTACAGGATTTAACCATGAGATGGCGCTTCATTCACAAATACACAAAGACAACTGGGTGTTGTAGAACTTAGTCTGTTTGCAGCTCTGCAGTTGTGTTTGCTGAATACTGTAGCATTTACTCACTTATTTGTTATGGTTTTCACAGGCTACTATAATGAAAAAATATCAATAGTTTAGATCAAATAAAGTATATAGTTTGCTTTATGCAGTATATTTTTTGTAATATTGTTGGGGTGTTTTACACAGTAGTGAGAGTGAAAAACAGGATAGCACAGATTAATAAAATCAAAAATAAGATGAGCGATAAAAATAAAAATAATAATGAGAAACTATGAAATAAGAAATGAATAAAACTCAAATGTAATTATCATATCATATATTCTAATGTATTGTATTATTAAGTAATATCATACATTAACCCCATTATAGCAGATGCCACATTGAATGGATGAACACATTTATGCATCAATAATTACAACGGAGTATTTCTAAATACAAGTTGTAACAATACTTATATGTATTTAATATTACTAACATGATTAATTTCAGATGATAATACTTTTCAGGGTTAGGTCCGGTCTGACAGCTCTCTGCTGCAGAGAAGATCACTGCTCTAAACAAAGTCAAAAATCCTACATCCAAACGGAATAAATAGAATTAATTATTATTAATACGTTAAGTCTTGTTCATTGTTTTTCACTTTTATTAAATGTTTGATATTTCCGGTGGAAATTGTGGACTATCGGACATTCAAAATGCAGCATATTTTCACTCTCACACACATATTCTCCTTTTACATACATTTTCACTCTCACACATATATATTCTCCTTTTACATACATACATTTTCACTCTTACACACATATATTCTCCTTTTACATACATACATTTTCACTCTCACACACATATATTTACACTCATTATCATATTTCAATGCACACATTCATATATTGTCACACACATAAATGCATTTTGTTCTCATATTCATATATTTTAATGCTCATATTTATACATTTTGCTTTCATGCGAAATCTACTAAAACAAAGTAAGTCATGGTAGCGGTCAGCTGTTAAACACAAAAGTGTATCTTAAGGGCTGTAAATATAATAAGCCTGTTGTCAATTTTAGACACAGGCTTATTATATTTACAGCCCTTAATAACATTCATTTTCTGGACTCAATGTGTGTCGTGGCCGTTTTCTTTGTTCCAAGCAAACGAGTGCTTTTTGTTTGAAATCACTTCCGCGAGTTTCGCGGGCCTCCCCCCTCGCTCCACTGACCATTAGACCATTTAGTAAGGTAAAAAGCAAAAGGGCAAAAACGCCTCTCAGACGCTCTTCCGTTTACTTTTTTAATAAAGAAAAACAAATGGTCCGTAGATACACGGACTCATATATGTATGTATACTGTAAGGAGAATGTATGTGCGTGAGAGGACCAGCATGAATAACGGCATAGAAATATGCGAACACAAACCTACAGACTGGGGGTTGGGAGATCACAGGAGTGGGGTGGGGGGGGGGAGAGCTGTGGAATGTGACCCTTGGGAGAATTCCTCCACACATTCTGATGGCCAATTTGTTTTAACAAAGAGTTCGCAACACAGGACAGCATAGGCAACATGGGGGGTGGGGGCTGGTGAACGGTCTGGTCAATGTTTGTAAACACAATCCCCAGGATGTGTCGTAATCTGGTCCTAATCAAACCAAAAGAGAAAATGCAGATATCATTCTCTCGAGAGACTCGCTGGTATCTCGAGCTGAGCGCTCATTGGTGTTCATACTGCTCACAGGCTGGGCTGCTGTGTATATCTAGTGTATTCATACTGTACCCCTCCTCACTGTTTATTCATCATTCAACCATTTACACCTTCCTTTTTTCCCGTCAAGAGGTTGAAAAAGATTGAGTCCTATGTTTCCAATTGGTTCCCAAATCTGAACATTGACCAGTGGCATAAGATCAGGAGCCGGGTAAATGAGAGACTGAGGAGCCCCCGAAAAACAGATCCCGAAATAGCTCGTCCTGGTTTCCGCAGCAGATAGGCCTACAGTATGGTGTCTGTTATGTCAGTTATTTTAAATAAAACGGTGAAAACTGAACTTGAAAATGGTTTCCTCTTTTTATTTTATTTATTATTTTCTGGACGAGGAGACGTGGGGAGACGTGTGTGATTAAAAATTAATTCGCAGAAATGTAAAGTGATCTAACTAAGTTCTATTCATATTCTTGACGGGAAGAGCAGCGTAAATGGGTGGCCATATGCATTTGAAAAGCAATATAAATCACAGTTATTATACAATAGGCCACAATAACCATTACCTTTATCTAATTCAAACTTTGGACGGGAAAAAAGGAAGGTGTAAATGGTTGGGCTATACTGTAGGCCAGGGGTGCCCAACCTTTTTTGAACCGAGAGCTACTTTGAAAGTTGCCAGTCTGCCGAGATCTACCAGTCCAAATAGAGAGGTGTAGCCATTACTGACAGCCTACTACCAGGTAAATACACACTTCTACTTGTATAAAACTGACCTTTGTACGATTAATACTTCATAAAATACTGCAGATCCTTTAACTGACCTCTTTCTAATCTACACCAGCGACGTGCAGTCAGGGGAGGCAGGGGAGGCAGAGCCTCACCTGTCATACTCCAATGTAACGGAAAAACAACTAAAGAAAAACTAAATAGTAATAATAATAAAATGTCTCCACTGATCTGTTTTGTAAATGTGATTTATGTATGATTCCAATCGCTTTTTATAGTCAAAATCAGCAAATGTGCCGAGCTCCGCTACAACTACGGGTAGCGATGAGAAGTGAGGCGAGCTCTGCCTCTCGTAAGCCCACAGTAACTGGCTGGAGCGCGGGCACTAATTTAGCGCGGGCACTTATTTTGTGAGCGCGCTCAAGCCAGTTACTGTGGGGTGAGGTGAGGCACAGATGAGATCTGCCTGACCTCAGAATGCGTCACCCCACAGAAACTGTCTGGAAAGCGGGCCCAAAGCGCATGCCTGCACCATATCACTGTATGTCACCAATGTAATGTTTGTAGATCCCTTTATTGTGGGGTCCAGGCTTAAGGGCGTATGGCACTCTCAACTCTTTCCAGGACATGCCGGGGCCCTGCCTGCCAGTAGCTTTGCCGATATCTGTAGTGTGTTGATAGGTAATAGATTAAGAGCGGTGAATCATCTTAGAAACAGGAAGCGCCCAAACGTTTGTGTGAGTTTATCTAATTTAGCAGTGATTCCATGTCAGCCACAGCTTGTTACAAAAAACATGACTGATAGTGTGTTTAACAAACTTAAACTAGCTTTATTAAATGTCAGGTCTTTGGCAGGAAAAACATTTTTAATCAATGATTTTATCACTGAGCACAATCTTGATTTTATGTTTTTAACAGAAACTTGGATTGAACAAAAATAACAGTGCAGCTGTTCTTATCGAATCAACCCCTCCCAACTTTAGTTTTATGAGTCAGGAAAGAATGCATAAGAGAGGGGGTGGAGTTGCTATTCTGTGCAATGATTCCCTTCAATGCAGGAAGACATTGTATGGAAACTTTTATTCTTTTGAATATGTGGCCCTTCAGCTGAAATGCTCCTCTCGAGCTCTGTTCCTAAATATCTATAGGCCACCCAAATACTGTGCAAGCTTTTTTGATGACTTTACCAAACTGCTGTCTATAGTGTGTATTGACTTTGACCGTCTAGTCATTGTTGGTGATTTTAACATCCATGTTGACAACCCCCAGGACAGAGGGGCTAAAGAACTGTTTTGTGTTCTTGATAGCTATGGACTGACTCAGCATGTGACGGAGCCCACGCACAATAAGGGGCACACTCTGGACTTAATTATCTCAAAGGGTCTGAATATCTCTAAGGTTGTGGTGACTGATGTTGCGCTCTCTGACCATTCCTGTGTTTTCTTTGAGAGCTCTATTTCTGTTCACACAAGTGTTCAAAAAGAGGTAACCACAAAGCGATATTTAACTGAAAATACTAGGGAAATGTTTACTCAGAATTTTTCTTCCACACTTGCCCTGCTAACACCTCAGTAAATGAGCTAGTAGATCATTTTAATTAAAAAATAAAAAAATGTATAGATGCCATTGCTCCAATTAAGGTAAAGGAAGTGACTGGGAAAAAAATATCTCCATGGAGAAAGGCCATGACCGTGAAAACAGAAAAAAGAGAATGTTGAAAAGCTAAACGCAGGTGGCGAAAAACAAATCTCCAGGTTCACTTTGACATTTATAAAGAGAGACTTGGCCTTTATAATTTGGAATTGAAAAACGCACGACAATCGTTCTTCTCTGACATCATTACCAAAAACAAAAACAACACACGTGCCTTGTTTGCTACCGTTGACAGACTAACTAACCCCCCAGTGTCAGTGTGCAATGAGTTTGCCTCCTTTTTCACTGACAAAATTCAGAAAATCAGACAAGCGGTCAGTGCCTCTGCATCAGGAACAGCAAATGTGTTGTCTCTGTGTCCACTTAACATCAATTCAGACATCATGACACAATTCCATCAGATTAATGATAAAAACCTAGAGGACATTATACAACTTCTGAAATCCTCCTCCTGCTGCCTTGATATTATTCCAACAGGATTTTTCAAAGATGTTTTGCCTTGCATGGCCTCAGAACTACTTCATATAGTAAACAAATCTCTTCACTCAGGTATTTTTCCACAGGCCCTGAAAACTGCAGTCATTAAACCGCTCTTAAAAAAAAGAATAATCTAGATGCTTCAGTAATGAACAATTACAGGCCCATATCAAACCTCCCATTTCTAGGTAAAATCATTGAAAAAGTTGTTTTTCAACAGTTGAGTAATTTCTTGCATTTAAATAACTGTTTCGATGTGTTCCAGTCAGGCTTTCGTCCAAACCACAGCACTGAGACTGCTCTTGTAAAGGTCTTTAATGACATCCACTTAAACACAGACAGTGGCAGAACTGCCTTTATCTTCAGTAGACTCGACTACTGCAATGGTGTCTTCACAGGTCTCACTAAAAAATCTATTAGAAAGCTGCAGCTGATTCAGAACGCCGCTGCTCGAGTCCTCACTAACACTAAGAAAGTGGATCACATCACTCCTGTTCTGAAGTCTTTACACTGGCTTCCTGTGTGTCAAAGAATACATTTCAAAATATTGCTCCTGGTTTATAAAGCACTGAATGGTTTAGGCCCAAAATACATTACTGACCTCCTGCTAAATTATGAACCATCCAGATCTCTCAGGTCGTCAGGGACTGGTCAGCTTTCTGTCCCCAGAGTCAGAGCTAAACATGGAGAAGCAGCGTTCAGTTATTATGCTCCAAGTATCTGGAACAAACTCCCAGAAACCTGCAGGTCCGCTGCAACTCTGACTACTTTTAAATCCAGGCTGAAGACTTTTCTTTTTGTCGCTGCTTTTAATTGAACTATTCATATCTTAAACTGCACTGTAACTTTTATCCATGTACTTTTTCTTTTAATGTTTAATTGAACTATTCATATTTTAGACTGCACTGTAACTTTTATCCATGTATTTTTCCTTTTAATGTTTATTTTATTAGCTTTTCTTTTTTAATGCTTAATGTCTTTTATTTTTTGTAAAGCACTTTGAATTGCCTTGCGTTGAAAAGTGCTATATAAATAAACTTGCCTTGCCTTGCCTTGCCTTATTACATTTATCCTCGCCATCCATAGTCTCTAAATAACTTATTTCACGTATATATGATATTTAGGCTCGCTGGTCTCATCATACAACCGCAATGAAAAAAGCACTAGGGGAGGCAGCCGTAACCTCTGCCGCACTGAAGGGGGCACAAGTGAGCCCACAGGTTCTTGTTGCTACTGTTATTCTACGCAGAGACGGTAGACGCAAACAACAAACTAGACTTTTGAAACTAGAGGAAGATAAGGAGGACTTTTACAAAAAAATAATAGATTGTTGTCCAGAAGGATAGCATGGACTTCATCTACAAGTCAAGGTAAGACCACAATTGTAATGCAAATGGAATCTTACTAAGAAAGAACAATCCAATATTTAAATTGTGGGTAGGCCTATCCTTTTGTTGAACGGTCTGTTTAAAATGAATTGAAGCATCAGACTAAAAAAGCTTTTGAAAATAACCGAATATTTCGATTAAAGGTGGGGTAGGTAAGTTTGAGAAACCGGCTCGAGATAGCTAGAATTTGAAAATACACAACCGGAGAAAATCTGCCACTTCCTTACAGAGCCCCTCCTCCAACACACACGAACGCGCACATGACCAATGAGGGCGCGAGATAAGTTTGTGCCCCGATGGAAGGCTGACAGGCAGGTAGGCCATCCAATTGGTTGTACTTTTTACAGTATTACGGCTTCTACAGATGAAATTTTTTTATGGATTTTTTGTCAAAGCACTTAAGATATTCATTGCTATCGGGATGTTAAGAGCATTCCATGGAATATAACAAAAAGTGTATCTCGAGCCAGTTTCTGAAACTTCCCTACCCCACCTTTAAAGGTATGGTAGGTAATTCACTTCAGATAAACTTGTTGTTATATTCCATGGAATGCTCTTAACATCCGATAGTAATGAATATATTAAATGCTTTGACAATAAATACGTACAAAAATGTCAATCTGTGTAAGCCGTGGCGCTGTAAAAAGCACGACCAATCATCTGAGCCGACCCGGCTACAATTACTGGATGGCCTACCTGCCTGTCAGCCTTCCATCTGTGCACAAACTTATCTCATGCCCTCATTGGTCAGGTGCGCGTTCGTGTGTGTTGGAGGAGGAGCTCTGTAAGGAACTCTGAAGGAAGCGGCAGATTTTTTTTCGGTTGTTTACTTTCAAATTCTAGCACACTGGAGCTGGTTCTCCATTCTTACCTACCTACCTTTAATAAATGCAGGCACATTTTTAGCGCCTATTCATACTAAATCAGTTGTCCCTCCCCCTGGTGCCAGGACCAACAGATCCATCTTTAGGCTCAGCAGCCCTGTCCCCCCATAATGCTGAACCTGAACCAGCTTTTCTCCCAACTGAAGGAGGTGAGCAGCATTGTGTTGAATGACATGCCACTTAACATATCTGAAGGGAGACTGGAATACAATATATATATATATATATATATATATAAAAAAAAGCTAACATCTAATTTAAATTATACATTTCAAACACAGTATTTTCCCACATAGCCAATGATCTATAGGCCTATAAAACAAAAAACTGCTTTTAGTCTATTTAGGATGATGGACAGTTTGAAGCATTGAGTAATCAATCTGTAAACAAAATGTTAATCACCGACATTTTGGCTATGATATTAATACTAATGTTATTATATTAAAGCAGGGGTGGGGAACCTCCGGCCCCCGGGCCATATAGCCTACGGACCGCTAGACCATTTGGTACGGTGTTCCGGATTAACTTGTTTCCCGATCAACTTGTTTCCCAATCAACTCGTTTCCGTGGGGTACGTAGCTTTCGACTGAAATACACATTTAGATCGCTTTCTTCTGTCGTTTACATACATCTGTTGGTATATTTGGCTTCTTAGGAACACGTTGATGCACATCCAGTACCAGTGTGTGAGGTTGTGATTACGATGGCGATATCCGGACGCGAACAGCGAGGACTACAACAAGACAAACGAGTTGCTCGAATAAATCATTTAAACCAGCTATTGTTTCCAGACTTATTACGGAATATCGTTGTTAATGTCCAAGTCCATCTGTGTATACCATTAGACAGCCTCCAAGTGAAGCACACGGTGTTTACTCACAGTTTGAAAGCAGCGTGGAGAAGTCTTCATCTGTGATAAACTGTGATCCTCCCAGGGAACTGGGACCCGCCCAGGTTAAATTGTGACCCGCCCAGGTTAGATTGTGTTACGATTTCTGTGGCTATCTACCAGCGATCATGTTTAATATGAAAGACTACCCACACATGTATCCTTATAAAAACGGTATATATATATATATATATATATATATAATCAATCATGCCCTGCGCGTTATGAGTGCGCCACGAATCATCACGTCCTAATAGATCACCACAGTTGATTTTGTTACATTAACATTGTCAACAAGTTCTAGAAAAATGCAACCCGACCATCATTTATAATGTGAGCGAATGTATGTACACTTTAAGCCATATAATATACATATTAGTAGGCATTTGCTTAGAAATAGTATACTGACTGAGGTCTGTATTACACCTCATTAAGACCCACAGAGATCAGATATCCTAGTGTATCAGCCTGCGAGCCCACATTATGTTGTGATAAGTGTTAATTTTACATATAAATGTGTTCTAGTGCAAACATTAACTTCCAATATGCAAATCAGGCCATATTTTGCGTGATATTTGCCATGCAACATTATGCTATAATATAATATTTAGCCTCACAATATAGACATTTTGAAACGTTAACTTTCTAAATAGGCCTCCCCCATTTCCTTTTGCTATGTCGGCTAATGCAGTAGCTGATAGGATGTAAACCTGGACCAAAGGTGTTGCGCTAGAAACAGAATACAATTTAAAAAAAGGTTTATATTCTAGCAATACTGGCTGTCTTTTCTGTCTTGTGACAGACTCACAAAAATAAAATACTTAACAGCATAGGCATCACGTCCTCTATGGTGTGCTAAGGGCCAATTTTACATATTGCAACTATAATAACAGTGGCCAAATTCATGTTCTCATATGCAATGCAAGCTTTGCTTCTGTATAGTAGATAGACTTACTCATTAGTGTGACAGAAGGAAAGACAACAACAATGATAGTAAAGATTCAGTATCTATTTATTTTATCCTTTATTTGGCACGGACAATGCTCAGTAATGAACACTTAAAACATTAAAATGCGTCAAGCATAACAGTGCCAGATTTAGCTTTGAGCTCATTTCCATCTGCAGTCCCTCACATAAAACATTTAAGAAAATTACATTTTACAAATAGCAAAAACAAAATACATGATATGCAAAAAGTGCAAAAGAGCAAGAGCAGCATATACAAGTACATGGTAATACAATATAGCAGCAACAACATATAAAGTGCAAGAAAATATAAAAGTGCTACATAAAGTGCAAGAGGAGATGCCCCTGTGTTAAAGTGCATTTAGCGGTGATTGCACGTCTGGTTGTTTCTTAACCATTCTTTGAGTTGACCTTTGAACCTATTGAGGGTGGGACAATCCCGTATCTCAGCTGGGAGGCTGTTCCACAATGAGCCGCCTTTAACGGAGAGGACATTTTGTCCAAAAGTGGCCCGTCTGCGGTGGACCTCACTGTCTCCTCTGGTTTCTGACCTAGTGCAGCGTCCAGTGTGTCTTTTGTGGATGAATTCCCCTAAGGGGGGGGGGGGGGGGCAGTCCATGTAAACATTTATAAATAAAACACATACTTTTAAAAGACTTAAAATGGTCAAAACTCAAGAAATTGTGTTTCTCAAGGATGGTACAGTGGTGGTATGAATTTGGCTTTCTGTCAAACACCTTGATAGCTCTCTTGTACCAGCTTTATTTGGCAAGCATGTATACACATACAAGGAACATAGCCTTTTTCTGTCCTGTGGGATCCAAACCACACAGTGATGGATGTACAGAGAACAGACTGGATTATTGCAGAGTAATAATAATAATAATAATAATAATAATAATAATAATAATACATTCGATTTATAAAGCACCTTTCATTGCTAACAGCAATCCCAAGGTGCTACAGGAGGCATAATAAAAATATACAAAAGTGTCATCAAAAGCTTTTTTAAAAGAAAGGTTTAAGCCTTTCTTGAAGGCACACAAACATTTTGTTGTGGGTGAGAAACGGTTACGCATGCCCATCTCCCTATTCCCGGACACTTTTTGCGGACCAATGCTCTACACACAAAACACACATTTATTACAGTTTGCCAATTTCAACATATGCCCAATTAAAATCATTTAATTCAAGATCAGTTGAATCCTGTTAAAGGACAAAAATGCTTGAATGACCTTTTTGTTGCTCACAAAAGATGATCCATGGTGTATGAATACATGTATTTGTCTAATGCACACATCAAAGCTGACATTTCATTCACCCTGTTACATCCTTGCATCTATCGATCTGTGCGTCTGTGGCCCCAAATGGGTCCACGAACAGGGACCGCCTCTCCTTTAGGTACATGATCTATGGAAATGCAAATACTAATTATAACCAACCCCTACATCAGATAGTGTCATGGTTCCGTCTAGATCTGTTTACGTTGAAGATTACTTACAATCAGTGTCCAGTGTCCGTTGTGGCAGACCGCTCCAACTGCCATATCGTGTTTGAAAAGGTCCAACTAAAACAAATTCTAATAATTACAACAACTAATGTATACAGTAACATAAGTATGTATTTGTGTGTATGGACATACAAACATACATATACCCAAAATACATAGGCCTACTTATGTACAAAGAACGAAATCATCCTACTATATAGTCCTACTCGCCCTTCTCAAAGAACCTTTGTGGGTTCCCTCCCAGAGCGACGTCATGAGGTAGGAGTCTATCAGGAGAGCGCCAGCTTTCCTTCCCACCATACTTAAATATGAATTGACGATCTAAGAGTACAAAAATAACTTGTGATACAATCTAAATACATATCAGTCCAATATTCTCTTGTTTTGTAACTTACCTCTCCCTCCAACCACTTCCTTGGGGCCAAGACCATTATGTTCTCCGAGTACACTTTATATGGCCCAAACTTGCACCAGAGCGTGTGTTTTCTCCTCCCTGTCCATATTTGTCGAATTACTGTAAATATAGCAATGGCAGTTATTTGTGAAATGCATAATTTGGAGTGTACTTTCTGTCTGTTTACTTACAAAGTTCAGGATCTTTTGGTGCCATTTGGGCCTCGCAGTCAGATGGAGATGGAGGTGCCACTTGTGGTGTTTGTGTGGTGGGTGTTTGTGTGCTGTGGATGTGTGTCTGTGTCTTTGTGTGTTGTGGACCAGCCAGAGGAGAGGGATCGGACAACTTTTGTAGTTTGGCAGGGATCCTCTCCTCTGGCTGGAAATAATGTGTTAGATGGTCAATGTTGGTCTGCAACTTTGTGGTGCCCTTACCAACAATGGCCTTTTCCCCCTCTAGTTCCAGGATACTGTAGGGTCCCAACCAGTCATCCTCCAGCTTTCCCCCTTTCCTTTGCTCCTGTCTCACGTTCCTCCGCAACACCTGATCTCCTACTTGGAAGTTGTCCTCCTGGCCCCTTTCTACTTTTCTTTTGCGGACCTTGTCCTGACTTCTTTTCATATTGATTTTGACCTCTGTGAATACAGCCTCCTGTTTGTTCAGGCCTTCATGGATCTCCTCCCGTTCGACCAGCTTGCTGACTTTGTCTTCTTTGACCTGCAACAAATGACCGTTAGAATTTTAGAAGGCAGATGATCTAAATGAAAACGTTTGAAAAGGATGACAACATTAGAACATCTTACCACGTACTCCTCTGGCACCTCTGAAGGATACCTAGCCTCCCTCCCAAACATCAAATAATATGGACTGTATTTTGTGGTCAGCTGTTTTTTTGTCCTTAGAGCAAACATGGTGGACTGGAGCACCTGGTCCCAGCGTTTGGGGTGACCAGCCACCATTTTGTTCAACGTCCTTAAAATGCAGAATTCAAGTATAGGTATGAGGAAGCAGGAGAGCATATGAGTTCTCATGTATGATAAAGCAACATATCATTACTGATTACCTGTTCACATAGGAACAGGAAATGTGTTTGTTATTCTATGAAGAGCGTGAATTCCATCAGGTATTGAAAACCAATACCTCTGTATAGTGCCGTTTAATTTCTCGACAAGGCCATTGGTCTGTGGGTGGTAGGCGGAGCACAGGCTTCGTTTGATGTCCAGCCTCTCACACAGGGCAGAGTTGACCTTGAAATTATCATTAGGACAGACAAGCAATAGGTTAGCACAGCAACTACAGTTACATATTGGGCAGGGTTTCCCACACAGACTATACTTGGGCGGGCCGCCCAGGTATATTAACGGCCGCCCAAGTATATTTCGCGACCCATTTAGGTTTTTGTTTTTTTTATCATTTTTTTTTTTCTTCGTACGTGACCACAACGCCATCTGCGATCGATTAACTTGTGGACAATGATCCCTCGCTCCCTTGCACTGATCTCGCCTCCTTCTGGCCTGTTAAGTGGCCTGCCTCACACAGGGTGACTGGCTGTCCACATGATGTGGCCTGCCGACATGGCCACTGTCATACAGATCATAAATCAAAGCCCTTGATTGGTCTCTGTGTGTCATTCAAGCTCGGGATAAGCTCAGCTCAGGTGAGGTAAAGGACTCTCTGAGTGTTTAGATAGTTAACTTAGTCTAAGTTCTCAGTGGGTCTCAAATGGTTTGGTCACCATTTATGTAAACACATATGTCCATTTGAGAGGGTAGTGATTGGTCTAATGGATAGTGAGGTGGGCTGAAGATCGGAAGGCTGTGAGTTCAAATCCCGGCAGGAACACCACCACTAGTGTGCCCTTGAGTAAGCCCCTTATGGCGCATTTCCACTGCAACGGGGTAGCCCCGTTTAAGTGTCCCTGAGCGTCCTCGCTCAGGCCTCGGGCTGCCTCGCTGGCCGGCCGAGGCCGTGGCGCATTTCCATTACAGTTTAGGACCTGGGGTAGCAACGCAGTGTAGGCGGGGCGATCAGCTTTTTGGTCGGAGCGACGCTGGGTAAAACTGCAGTGGCGTCATCTTCAATGCGACACAACTCACAAAACACACACAACAATGGAGGATGTGGAAGCGATCGTTTACTTGTTTCTTGGTGTGTGGCTTGTTATCACAGCAAGAAGGAAAGTGATCACAGCAAGCATTGTATTGTATTCATTGTATTGAACATAAATAAATCCTTTTTTTTTTCAATATACATGTGTTTGTCAAATGTTTTAAACAAATATCTGAATTGAATATTTGAATTTCAAGCACCAGTAAGTACTGCCCCATAATAACATTTGAGGAAATATCAGATCATGAAAAGAAAATCTTTCTAATCAATTAAGCAAATATCAAAGCTAACTATAAACATAAATACTAAAGTGTAAAACACAGCAAAACTATATTCATAAATGCAAGTGTAAAATAGTGTGGACAATTGTAAACATGGATGGAGACTAAAGTATCCACAACATAAAATAATATATTAAATATAACCTCAATCTTTCTTCTAGACATGTTAAAAGCTTGCTTGAATGGGTTATAGGTTTATTTTGTTCTCTCGTCTTTTAAATATATAAGGAATGTGTTGTTTGAGTCTAGTAGAACGAGGGTATTACAATTGAGCAATTTCTACATGTATTATGTATTTATCATGTATTCTTAATACTATTACAAAATAAACATGTAATAATGTTTTAGAGGAGGACCTCAAGCTAGCAAACTCAATGTCTTGCTTTAAATCTCTTAAAAGTAAGGGGCTTTTTCCTAACTGATGGTGTTTGTTATTGCTTTATAAATTCATGTATGTTTATGATTTTTTTCTGTTGGGTGCCATTCATTATCAACAAGAGATAAGATAAGTCAAAGAAGTACTTTATTGATGGCAGTATACAAATACAAATGTTGTATCAAAAAGGCATGCCATTAAACAATACAAATAAAAAATGTAAAACTGTATTGCAGCCAGCATAAATATACATGGAATTGTAAATATAAAATGAACATTTTAAAGAAAATAAATAAACAAGGAAGTACAAATGTTGCATTTAAAAATTAACTAGATAACAAATATATAATATGTACAATAACTATTAAGGTTTTTTGAAGTATCAGGGAGGAGACGGGCCAAGTCGGCTGCCCAGTCATGGTGCCGTTCCTGCTGGGCCCGATCCTCTCCTCCTCGTTTCCTCTTGCCTGGGTGACAATAAGATAATAATTAGCAATAAGGAAAACACACAGGACAGGTACAGTTCACACAAGGATATAAGAATAACATGTATAAACAGAACAACAGTAAGGTGAACTAAAGAAAGTTCTGGCCCTAGATGTTTACAATGATTGTGAAAGTGAATTACATTATGTCCAGCCTGTTGATAATGAATATAAATATATGTATATGATAGGATGTCACACACAACTGTACTAGCTGCTTACTAGCTAAGACTTTACTTGTAACAGAGCATTTCCACACAGTGATATAGCTTATTTTAATTACTGACGATGGATGATCCACGGTTTAAAAAAACAAAAACACAATTCCAGTCGTTTTGCCATTTCTATTTCTTACCTAGAACCACACGCTGCGGTGTCGTGATGGCACTCGGTGTTGGTGGTTGAGTCGGTGTCGATTCTTCGGCTGGGGTCCGTTCTGGATTCGATGACGATGTGGACGGAACACTGCCATCAACCGTTGTTCGGGAATGTTCCTCCTCACGAGTCCCAATGTAATCATCTAGAACAGCAAAATGACTTGTTAATTCCACAAACTACTGCAGCACAATACTAAATAGCAACAACAACTATAGAAAAGAAAAACTGAACGTAAACAATGGCACATATGGTGTTAGCAAACAATAGCTCTAGCTAAGGCTATCTGCCTTAGCTAGCTATGTAGCTCTTCGGGGCTCCATAAAAGCACGGGTTGTCGAATATTAATGTAAGGATAAAATAGACTTCTTTGTTAGAAGTGAGCGTACCTTGCAGGGACTCCAGTAAAGCCGTGCCGTTTTCCCTACATCGCAGGAAAATCCGCGCTCGGACATCTGTGCAGAGACATCCTGGAACACTTTCACATTTCGCGTTGTTCCGTCGAGCTCCCGCTGGATTGTATCATCCCCAATGAGATGTAGGAACGTCGTCACCTCCTCGGTCGACCACGGTGTGCTTTTCTTCGACGTTGCCATTTTTGTAGCTCCTCCGTTTACAAAATGCTGCAAGCTTGCTTCTTGATATATATGTGACGCGAGGGATGATCTCGCGCGCGATCTTGTGACGATTCTCTCTGACCAATCAGCAGTCGAGTGTTGACGTCACAGCCCTGGCCTGGTCTGATAGAACCACGATTTTATGGGGCCGGAAAAAGAGAGAAAAAGTACCCGCTAGCCGGTACTAGGCTATATGGAAATGCCACCAAAAACTGGCCTGGCCGCTTGAGGACGGTCCAGGACGCTTAAACGGGGCTACCCGCTGCAGTGGAAATGCGCCATTAGTTACTCCAGGGAGAATGTCCCTGTAATCGGTCATTATAAGTCGCTTTGGATAAAAGCGTCAGCTCAATTAAATGTAATGTGATTAGTAAAATATGCATGAATAAATAAATAAAAAGTTAACTGGGTGAAAAAAGGTAAGATACACTTTTAAAACTTATTGAGAGAAAACTAATCTTTGCTGCTGCCTCAAAGAGGAGCAGGGGGGAGAGGAGGGAGACAGGAGAGGCTGATTCAGGAGCACAGACACACTCACAACTATAAATGAACCAAAAATAAATTAATAAACAAGTTTCAGTGTTTTTTTCATATTGGAAATGGTATGTTATTGGTTATGGCCATGATTTTATGATTATTGAAATGTATACAGTTCTGTTTAATATAGGTGCTTCATAGATCTAGTCTCTATATTTTCCCCTCAAAATGCACCAGATTGATGCATTTAACTCCAAAATAAAAAATAAAATCTTACCGGGGGGGCATGCCCCTGGACCCCCATAGAGGATTTGAGGTCGACCCCCACTAAAAATCACATGGATAGGTTCCTAAATACATTTATAAATACATTAATTTTTTTAAATAGTAACCCATTTGCATATGTTCATGTGTGGGTAGTAGATTTAAACTATAGGGCTATCATTATGGGCCCTTCCTGTACCTGTTCGCTCTGCCATCGCGTGAAGGGTCTGCTAACAAGCGACCAACAGAAAGGTTAATGTTGTTGCACGTCACCTCACACGTGCAACAACGTCAACGTCAGCTCATTAGAAGACTATTTGAACAGTCATTACTAAGTGGCACACTAAATACTGACTACAATCATCAAGACACAAACCTCAAGCTATCGATATTGGAAACTGAACGGAAAACTGACAAGTTGGGAGAAACAAACTTACATATAGGAAAAACAGTATGTTACTGTAACTATGTCATTGTTTTTATTGTCTCATTTTCAGAAGAGCACCGTAACAGAAACAAAAGATGAATAGCAATACACTGGAAAAAAATAACATGATGTAAATCAGCAGTAAAGCAGAGAATGAGATCTATATAGCTTTACTGATCTGCTCTTTGGCCTCTGTCTGGCCACATAGCCTCATCTACGTCACAGCGTATGTCTTCCCTTGCAAGGCGGCAGCGTGGGAAATATCTCCTTGCGTGTCGACACCACCCTTGACAGGATTCCGCAGAGATGTCCCGACAGCCAGCATTCATTGCGTCCAAAAGGGGCATTCTGTCATGAGGATGATGGTCACAAACCTTCCATCTCCAGGCAGAGAAGAACTCCTCAATGGGGTTTAGAAATGGGGAGTATGGAGGGAGAAACTCCATGGCCATGTGTGGATGAGCCTCAAACCATGCCCTCACGTCACGAGAGTGGTGGAATTCTACATATGACCACGTGAACCGACCTCACTTGATCCCTCTCTTCTGGTGGCACCAGTCGGTCATACAGGACATCCAGGAAGGCAAGGACACGTTGCGTGTTATATGCTCTCATTACAGGGATGTGAGCAAGGACGCCTTGTGTCGAGATAGCCGCACACAATGTCATGTTTCCTCCCCTTTGGCCTGGAACAAAGACTGTTGCTCTTTGCCCAATAAGGTTCCTCCCACGTCTCCTCACTTTGGAGAGGTTGAAGCCTGCTTCATCCACATATACAAAAACATGTGGTAATGCATTGCCTTCCAGCTCCATCATTCGCTAAAGAAAATGAAACAAACAGAGGACCGTTTTACATTACTGTAAGCAGTCTGACATACTAAAAATATAGGCAAGCCATCACTGTGATTGAGGTCCTTACCTGTACATACCGGTGCCTTAACTCCTTCACACGGTCAGAGTTGCGTTCAAAAGGAACCTTATAGATCTGTTTCATTCTGAGGTGGTGCCTCTTTAACACCCGGTCAATGGTTGCAACACTTATAGATGCAATGTTACTGAAGACATCCTGGTCTGCAATTATTCTGGCCTGAATCTCCCTTCAGCGGATTTCATTGTTGGCCACAACCATATCAACAATGGCAGACTCTTGTTCTGGAGTAAAGGCCTTTCCTCTGCCACCAGAGCGGGGTGCTCTTTCAGTTCTATCAATAAATATTTGAGAATGTTGTGTACTGTAATATAAAAACAGTGATCGAAACCTACATAAAAATAGAAATGCATGAAGTGCTGTAAAAAAGGGTTACAGTAGCTTACCTATTTTCGTGCCTGAAGATCCTAATAATGGATGCCACTGTTGATCTCCGTATATTGGGCTGACTCCTTTGGCCAGCCTCACTGAGGGACATGCCATGGTTTATGACGTGGTCCACAATAGTTGCACGGGTGTTGTCCGAAACTACTGTTCGCATTGGTCCCCTTTCAACTCTTCCACCACGCATACGTACATCCCTCCCTCTTCCTCTCTGAACATCAGGGTTCCCTCTTCCTCTCTGAACATCAGCCCTCCCTCTTCCTCGCTGAACAACAGGGTTCCTTCTTCCTCTCAGAGCTCCTCTACCTACTCGATCAGCCATTTTGTTCACACAAACATCTTACTGAAGTGAGGGAGGTCTTTTATAGGATTCTCACTAATTACAATTACTATAGGAAAGTCATTGATATCAGCTAACATTAACATCATTACTGTAAGGTATACAGTACATTCCATGCGGTTATACCTTTTTCAATGGGGTGATTGACTGATAACAAGTGTTAATATTTTGCACATCAAGTGTCAATTAGTGTAGCTATGGTCTACGTTTATGAGGAGTAAGTGTTATCCACTGTGAGAAGATTATTTTGTTTTGTAGACATGAGTTACACAAAAGATTTTTGATGTTTGTGTAGAGAATTGTAACTTCAGTCAGAGAATTGTGTGATCTGTTTTGCAAAACACTGCTTAGCATCTGCATTTTGTGTGATATCAATGATAAATGGTATACTGTTGTAGAGAAATGGTTTTCTGTTTCGATGACTGTGCTGTTGGTTTGATGAAAGGAATTTTGATTCTAAATAGTGGGTTTAGCGATTGAGAAAAACTGTAACACGAAATGCCGCAAGACTGGGTTGGATTACCAGCTTTGCACAGCGGACTTGTAACACTAGCAGCAGTGGAGATGGAGCATCAGAACCTGAAGGCTTCTACTCTTCTGAAGAAGAAGAATACAGCAACAAGGATCCATTTGAAGATAGGTAAGTGTAAATCTTACAGTAATAGTGTACTTGCGCTGTGTGTGTGTGTGTGTGTGTGTGTGTGTGTGTGTGTGTGTGTGTGTGTGTGTGTGTGTGTGTGTGTGTGTGTGTGTGTGTGTGTGTGTGTGTGTGTGTGTGTGTGTGTGTGTGTGTGTGTGTGTGTGTGTGTGTGTGGTGTGTGTGTGTGTGTGTGTGTGTGTGTGTGTGTGTGTGTGTGTGTGTGTGTGTGTGTGTGTGTGTGTGTGTGTGTGTGTGTGTGTGTGTGTGTGTGTGTGTGTGTGTGTGTGTGTGTGTGTAACATAGTTAAATAGGTTGTAGTAAAATCCTGCTAAATGGTAGAACTACGCCTTAGTGTTGTAAATGTGTGCCTGCATTTATAAGACATGACAGTGGATTTAGGGTAATCATCAGTCCGTTGAGGATAACTAATGGAACGTGATGCACAACATAACAGTGTCCTTTTTATTCGTTTGGAATAAAGCAGCTGTTATCAAAAGCCTGACAATCTCAGAGTGATCCATAAAAAAAAGAAAATATAACACAGGGGTTACATGGGGAATACCGCGAAAATGAACAATAGGTTTATTGATAACATTTTTGTTATCGATAGTCATGAATTTTCTCTTGTGACTAAATATACTCTCCGTTAGTAAATGTTTACTCTGTGTAAAAGTTATTTCTGTGTGTAAAAGTGAGGTAACATAAGTAGATGAATAACAAACTTGTATTCGTCCCACACATATGTCTTTGATTTTATACTTACTGTAACATAACTGGAAATACCTGTGCTTGCGTGTGTGTGTGTGTGTGTGTGTGTGTGTGTGTGTGTGTGTGTGTGTGTGTGTGTGTGTGTGTGTGTGTGTGTGTGTGTGTGTGTGTGTGTGTGTGTGTGTGTGTGTGTGTGTGTGTGTGTGTGTGTGTGTGTGTGTGTGTGTCAGAGATGTTCACAAGTCTTTTTTTGCAAGTCCAAGTCAAGTCTCAAGTCTTTGGTCACGAGTCCAAGTCAAGTCTCAAGTCTCTAAAAAATAAAAGTCTCATGTCTCTTCTGGTTGTAATAAGCCTTCTATTGTCTGCTGCTATCCAGTCTGATAAGAATACTGCACGCTATATCTAAGAAATTCAAAGCATTTACTATGTTATTATCACTCCTATATATCTATTAGCATACAGTATCAGTACTGATTAGTTGTTTGTTATATGATCACTTTAAACAGGCTATTGCAATGCAATATGAGGAAAAACATCACACTTTAGCTAAATGCAAACAACTTATAAGCAAAACACTTCAGAATCAGAAATCAGTAATACAAATACAAAGCTAGTAGCAAGCTAAGTTAACATTACATAGCTGATGCTGAGCTAAACATGTTTGCTAACCGTCCATGCGTTAATGTGACTGACCTCTCCGGGTGAGTTTTCAAGTGCCTGATGAAATTCGACGTTGTTGCGCCAGCATCCTTGATTTTGATATTGCAGACTTTGCAGTGTGCGCTCCTTTTGTTGGTGCCGCCGGCGTTTTGTTCAAAGTTTTTGTAGTTGAACCTAATTACAAGCGGTACAACCGCAGGTCATGGATGTATAATAAGCCGCAGATGTGCCGCCGGTCGCTATTGTGTTACTACGAGGTAGTAACAGAGGCGCGCACGTCTGCGTAATGAGCCCGGCTAAAATAACTGGATGGCCTACCTGCCTGTCAGCCTTCCATCTGGGCACAAATTTATCTCGTGCCCTCATTGGTCATGTGCGCGTTCGTGTGTGTTGGAGGAGGCGGGCTCTATAAGGAAGTAGCAGCCTCTAGCAGATTATCTCCGGTTGTGTATTTTCAAATTCTAGCGATCTCGAGCCGGTTTCTCTCAAATTTACCTACCCCACCTTTAATACGCCAAAAATAGAAAACACAATGATTGTTCACGAGTCCCAACACACGAGTCCAAGTCGAGTCTGAAGTCTTTTGGTCACGAGTCCAAGTCAAGTCTGAAGTCTCTGTGTGTGCAACTTAAGTGCGACTCGAGTGCGAGTCGCAGACTCGAGTCCCCATCTCTGGTGTGTGTGTGTGTGTGTGTGTGTGTGTGTGTGTGTGTGTGTGTGTGTGTGTGTGTGTGTGTGTGTGTGTGTGTGTGTGTGTGTGTGTGTGTGTGTGTGTGTGTGTGTGTGTGTGTGTGTGTGTGTGTGTGTGTGTGTGTGTGTGTGTGTGTGAGATGCCCCTTTCACACCAACGCGTTTTCAGCTCCGGCTCGGAGCTGGAGCCTGAAAAGTGCCGGTTTTTCCTGTTCACACCGCAGCGGCGCCGCTTCTGAGCTCCGGAATCCGGTTCACTTCCAGCTCCAAAAAATTGTCGGTCTAGCGGCAAGAGCTTCGGAGCTAAGAGGTGGCGTCGCTTGCGTCTCTCTTACGTCGAGGCGTGCAGGAAACTAAACCCACCTCCCCTGAACATGGGTCAACTGTCATGCCTGCCTACAAGCAGTAGTGCTTATAAACACACTTTATAAAGTCAGGCAACACTAACCAGGCTTCGTGTGATTCTGTTTATTTGTAGCTTACTTTGACCTTCCATTCGCTGTTATTGATCATTGTGGAGAGAGGCAGACGTTTTGTTTTGTATTATAGCAGCTATCGGATGGAATCAATACATGGGCTGCACAGGTTGTCGTGTCCGACTATCACAAGTAGAATCATAATAAAAATACGCCGGTAAAATGTGCCTGTATAAAACGGTTTATGCCACAATAGGATAGCAATAGCAAGTAGTCAGTTTAGCTTTGGTTGCTATGCTAACATCACCCATGTTATACCAGATAAACTTTCATAACAGCGTTGTGATGCCAAACGGCGTCAATTCAGACTGACACACATTCACTTAAGGGGAACTGGGGATATGTATCAGCTGCTTGTGTGAGTCGGACAGTGAATACTTTAGAGCAGCCGCTGCAGTGTGAGCTAACCGGGAGCTAACGGGAGAATAAACTCCCGTGGAAGAGCAGCCAACACTGCAGCGGTCGGTAAATGCTGCAGAAACACATTAATAAACAATGAACCACGGCACTCTGGAGAAAAGCATAAGGTTGGAGAAGTCATTATTTTATTTAATCTGGCTTCATGTGATTAAAAGAAACATGATCATCGACCCGACGCAGTTGTTGTTGTTGTTGTTGTGAGCGCCGTAACACCGTTGGGGAGCAAATCAGCTATGTAAATGGTGACGTCATGACGCAGCAGCGGCAGCACCAGTCGGGTTCTGGGCGGTGTGAACAGAGTGGGAGCAGAAAATGGAAACCGTAGCTGAACCAGAAAAGCTCTAGCTCGGAGCTAGAAAGGGAAAAGCGCTGGTGTGAAAGCCGCAACAGAGAGAGAGAATCCTGTCCCACCTCCTGGCCCACAGCCGGCGTTTATCCAGCTGCCTACACCTCCATCAGTGACTGCCCCAGGTCCAGATCTACCGTGGCTCAAAGGCCTTCACCATAGCCATCACCACCAAGGACCAGAGGACCAGAGGACCAGCATCACTACAGCTGCCTCCACCTCCATCTGTGCCTGCACCCAGGTCAAGATCTACCGTGGCTCAAGGGCCTTCACCCCTGCCATCACCACCAAGGACCAGAGGACCAGAGGACCGGCATCACTACAGCGCCCTCCATCTCCATCTGTTCCTACCACAAGATTAAGATACACCTCGGTACAAAGGCCTCCACCACAGCCATCACGATCAACCCAGCCAGCAAAGAAGTCTCGCCTAGCACACGTACCTCCCACACAGCCACCAGCATCAACCCGGGACAATCACACCTACCTCCCTCCAACACACCACCAGCAGCCCATGCACCATCACCCCCACCTACACAGCAGCCAGACCCACTGTCTTGGAAGACAGACAAAGACGATGACACTGCCCCCCTATCTTTACATTTATAATGAATAGTTGGTTGAAAAAGTTCTGATATTGTAAATATTGAGATTTTACAGTTTCTTATGTTAACATAAATAGTTGGTTGAACAAAAAGTTGTAATGCTCAATTTGTATTTGTACACATCACATGAACCTTGGTATGGAATATGAAATCATAAATCAGTCCTGATGTAACTTTTCTGTGGTGAAAGAACAATTTTACTCAAAATTCAAATTTTAAAATTTTCATTTTAGACATGAATAACACATTTATATAGGCCTATAGTGTAATTCATATATGTCACTACATTTGTGAACCAAAGACTTTGGTAAACCAAATCTGAAACACCAAAAAAATGGATGACATGAGTAAATCTGTGTTTTCACAAGAGTTTTGAAGTTTTCCAAAATTCGGATTTCTCATTTTCAGCTAGGTATCTCATAAGACAGTGCTCTAAGGTGAGTGACTTGCATTTCTAAGACCAGAGACTGTCCTGAACATTTTGATATGTAACACATGGGGTGCCATGTTATAAGAAGTACATTTAAAAGTTGATTTAAGGAGACATCTACAAATCAAGAAAATACCCTTCACTTCACACTCCAGAGGGTTAAGGAAAAGGGTAAGGCAATTTTATTTTAAAAGACAATGAAGGCAGGTTATATTGATATATTGATTGATATATTGATTATATTCAAAGGCAAAATATTAATACTTAGTCCCCTGAATCTGGAATAATGTACAATTCACAGCACAGCCTCACAATGTCAGGAACTTTTCATCTACAGATTGCTTTGGTCTGGCTTTACTCTTCAATGATTGGTTACAGAAACATTGACCTTATTGTCTATGGAAATCAGAAGGAGGGGCTTATTATCATATACAAAAACTGCACGAACATTCGCATGTATATTCGCGCGTATATTCGCGCGTATTTTCGCGCGTATTTTTGCGGAGGTCGGCCTCCGTGTTTACAAAAAAACGGCCGAATTAACGGGCGAATTATGGCGCTTTTGGCCTTCCATAGATCCGCTCTGCTCACATGACGTTACCCAGCATTCTGCGGGTCTCTGTCAGAAACATCAAGAAAGAGGAGGATGCGCGTCGGTGAGTGAAGTCTATCAAAAACAACGCACACACATACATATATAAGTCGTGTTACGCACATTCATGGCGGTTTGTGGTGGTCGCTAGATATTAGGAAACAAACATGAAGCTATGTCGTTGTATTTTAACGTTTTTACACGGCTGTAAAAAGGTAGAGCAACAAGGTGTACGACTGTTTGAACTCGTCCAACTTGTGTTGGTGAAGTTATGTGCCACCGGCTGTAGCTAACATGGGCTCGGTAACTTGCTAAAATAGTGAATAATTAAACAGTGACGTTTGTGTAAGGGAATCTAGAGAAGCTAGCGAAAGAAGCCTGAAAATGCTCCCAAAGCTAAAGCGAAGCGTTTTACCAGCATGAGAAGCTGATATCTGTGGAGCTGGAAACTGATCCCTGTGTCGGACAGTAACAGAGGAGAGCCTGTTGACAGTTTACGTCACCATCAGCTGTTTTTGGTTAAACGTCTCTGAACTTTGAAGGGTTTGCTGAAGGACAACCATGTTTTTTTATGTAGGGGGAAATTGTGAGATTCAGGATGGGAACAAAAGGAATCAAGTAGCCTACTGAGTTATGCAAAACAGAAAGCTCAAAACTCGTGGACTGACTAAGTAATGACTAAGTATTAAAAAGACAACAATATTCTTACTTACTGTTAAGTCTATTATGTTATGTTACTCTTTTAATTTGTAATTAAGGCCAAAGCCTGATATAACCTATTCCTCAGAAACTGAAATCAAAACTGGAACTCATGGACTTTGTAACTAAAAATGAAACCAGTCTATTATAATGTATTTGATTTAAACAGACAAACATTTGGTGTCTTTTTTTAAGCATGACTTTAATATTCTTCATATCCAGTATTTTTAAATGTTACTGTTTTCAGGGCTAGAAGTTGATGGAAATGTGATCAAGAGAACATAATTATACTTCTAGCTGTGTGGAAAACTCTTTGAGATGACATTTAGATAAACACATAGTGAGACAAACTATTAAATTAACGGAACATTTTTAGAAATGATACTATTTATTTGGTGTTTAGTATTCTGATTACAGCCTGTGCTCCAATGCTATTTAATTTGTGCTGACAGCAGCACAATAGAGACCTTTTGCTTTTCATAACATGTGCATTGCGCTGCACTTTATGTCTTCACATTTACGTGATGGCTTTAATGTAGCTTGATAACATGTAGGACTAATGTCATCCCAAATATGTAGTCCGTTTGTGTATGATAAGTTGTCATTTGAGACAACATGAATGCTACAAAGAAGGACAAATTATATTTAATTAAGTTTATTTATGATCAGATTATGTAAATTATCTATAAAGATGGCAGGCTTCTTGATGTAGAGGTTTTCAGTATTTGCAATCGATCTTACGATGGATATGCATGTTTGAGGAAGACATCCAGTCGTTTCATCTTGTCCCTGTCTTTGTGTTGTTATGGACATCAAATACGAATTCCAAAAAGGAGCCTCCACGGAAAGAGCAAGAGCAATTGGTAAAGCTGACGAACCAAATCAAAATAAAACGCCATATTGTTTTGGATTAACATAGAAGGACAAAATATACATATCCTTGCTTATGACATTTCTTATCGGTGTTTGTTCAGTGTTGTTATTTTTGTTGACATGTTTTCAAGTACGTTTGTAAAACTGAAAAAAGTGGAATCCTGTAGTTCCTCCAGCTAGTCTTGCCTGCCCTTGTTCCAAAGTACTATCTTCAGGCTTTATAGCCTTAATAAACAGATAACAAGACTATTATCTCCAGAGCAATGAGTTTTGCTGCAATAGATGAGGTCATGAGGTCTGTGTGTTTACCCTTCGGTCTTCACATCACATGTCTGCTGCATTGAGAGCCACAGAAGTATTTATTCTCTTGTCTGTCCTTCTCTCGCAGCCTCAGATATGGATTACAAGATTGTGTTTGCATCCTTGGAGACGGTATGTGAAGACAACATTGCTTTTCTGTGTGGATCCGATTTGCCGTACGCCGCTGTTGCCAACCGCCTGGTGACGTGTTTGAGGCAGATTCAGGAGCACGGACAGGCCCTGAGGCCGGTGGTCAGCAGCTTCACCGCCGTCTTCCACCATTATGACTTTGACGCACAAACGCCGGGAAATGGCTACCGCACACTGGTGAAGGTACGACTGACCCCTCAGCGCTCATATTTGAGCTGTGAATCCTCTCTACTCTCTTCATGCAAAAAGTGTTGTTGTGTATTTCACTTCTTTCTTCTTTGTTAGTGTTTTAAAGGCTTTACATCTAACATTCATAGTCATTATTATAACAATTAGGGCTCCAATTAATAATTCTTCGTTATAATAGATTTATACTAGATCAGGGTGTCCGTCGGGGCTTAAAAAGTATTAAAAGTTGATAAATCAATTTAGTGAAAATTAAGACTATTAAAAAGTATTAAAAAGTATTAAACGGCATTTTCCAGGGTATTAAGAAGGTCCACAGCCACGACAACATGAAACACCCTTTAATTTACTGAAGCAACAAGTCGGGAAACGCCCCCAAGGCGGCCCCATGCATAGGTTAGATTAGATTAGATGACTTTATTGTCATTACAAAAATGCAAGCACAGTGTAACGAAATGTAAGGATGGTCTAACCAGATCGCAAAACAGTCAGTTACATACACAATTATCAGAAGTATGTACCAAAATAAATGATACAAAAATAAAGGTAAATAGATGGGAAATGTATAAATAGGAATAAATACACAGATGATAATAATAAATACAGTGAATACAGAATGGCGCTTCAGCACAGCACACGACAACAACTAGGCAGTATGGGACAGCGTGGGGTTCATCGTCAGCAGTCTGACTGCTGAAGGGAAGAAGCTGTGCGTAGTCCTGTTGGTTCTACCCGGGAGGCTACGGTAGCGTGTCCCAGAGCGGGCGCCACGTAGGGGGACAAACAGTGTATGGTTGGGGTGGGAAGAGTCTCTGGTGATGTTTCGTGCCCTTCGCAGGCACCGCTTTTCATAGACTGAGGCTATGGAGCGGAGTGGCATCTTGATGATGCGTTGTGCGATCTTCACCACCCTGTGCAGTGATTTCTTGTCCTTGACCGTGCAGTTACCGTACCATACTGATATGCAGGTGGAGAGGATGCTCTCGATAGCGTGCCATAAAATGCTGCTTCGTTTCGTTGCCTTGCTCCGCTCCGTGGGGGGGGGGGGGGTTTATCTGCTGGTGGACTACCTGAGAGATATACAGCAGGAGAACACGCCGTCCACCGCGGAGAATAAACAGAAGGGCAACCATGACAACCATGCTCCGGGTCTTCTTCGCTGCTTTTTGTGTATTCTGTGGCGGCAGCAGCGCCACTTACAGGCCTGGCATATGTACTACAGCGTTTCCAGCATTTCCAGCATTTCCAGCGGTCTCGTGTGAACGGACACGTTAATGAATCGAATGCGTGTGAACGGAAGACTTTTTTGCGTTTGCGTATGCGTTTTACTGTATGCGTCCTCGTGGGGCCGGGGTCTAAGCCAAACTATATCCGGTCACAGAGATCTGCTATTTTAAAGTAAGGTCAACACATATCGACCCTAAATATAGTCTATATTAAGAACGAGAAAAGTCTTAACATATATATCGTTTTTTGTAAACATATGACAAATGTGTGAGGGGGATGACGTCAGAGCATCGTCCTATGTGCCGGGCTTAGCCCCGGACAGCCCCAGCCCAATTTAACCCCTGGGTATTTGTGAGGGAGCTCCTATATGGCATTACCCCGCTGAAGCTCACCAAAGTTTAATATAGTTCAAAGTTTTGTCAATTGTTTTGTTTATTGGTCAAATACTGGTTTCTACTGGTTTCTGAGGAGTTTTACTGGAATGAAAGAGCACGGAGTACAGAAGCAGCACACTGCACTGAACCTGACCTTCACAGAGAGGTTGAAGTTCATGTGGAGAGGAGGCTTCAGTAGTCTGTCTGCACTCTGTTTAGTTGTGCTATCTGACAATCAATATAGTAAATGTGAGGTAAAGTGTGTCGCCAATGTAACCGGTTAGAACTCGAAGTTGCGATGAGGTCTTAAAATGTATGGAAAAGGTCTTAAAAAAGGTCTTAAAAGGTATTAAATTTGACTGCAGGATTCCTACATACACCCTGTAGATACATTTAATTATTATTTGGTCTTTAAAATGTCAGAAAATAATGAAACAATTTAATTATTTTTATTTTCAATTTATGAAAAGCTGCAACAAGTGAACTTTGATATGAGTAAGGAATAACACATGTTTCTCCAAAATGGTCCAATTTGTGTAGAAAATGTACAGTATATAATTACACCACACTAACTAATTGGATCATTTGTAGCTTAGGTGTTATACTGCGTGAAAATCTTAGTAGCTTAACTTTAGTAATTCATCATTTTAAAAAACGTACGTCTTTAGATTTTTTTTTAATGTGATATTTAGGTTCTTCAATTCCAAGCCTTACTTTTAATCAACATGTAACTGTAGTTTATTGTGGTCCGATCCAACATACCTAGCACACAACATTTTTAGTAATGCAAAAAAATCCACAGTCAATAAAAAATACCCAGCAGATGCGCAATTTGCTTCTGTTAAAGTAAGGTTCCTAAAAATGATAAATAAATCATATGAAATGCATGGAACGTGATGTTGTTGTTGCAACAAACGGATACCGTACTGATCGGACTCTAAAGCGCACCTGCATATAAGCCGCAGCAGCTAAACTGTCCGTCTGTCTTGCTCTCGTTCTGTCTCTCGGTTCCACTTTCACTTTGGCGCGCTACCTGTCTCACTCTTTTCCGGCCTCCAGCTTTTCCTGCTGGAGCCCGCCCCTTAAAGGTGGCGGGCGCGGACCGGTCATAGAGCCCATAGTGTTAAAGGTGGTTAATTTTACCTGTAAAATCCATAGATTTAGGAGGTTCCCTAGTGGCCGTTAGCTGTACAAAGAAAATGGGGGGAAAAGTCACGGCTTATAGTCCGAAAAGTACGGTACCTGAGAGGGAGACGTTGTTTGAATACTAAAAGATACTGTGTCACTGGCTTTGTTGTGTTGAATAAAACCGATACCATCAACTCCTGTCTGTAACTCTGACTGACTCTTTTATTTATCATTTATTAACAAGAGCTGAGCTCTGAGGCACAGAGAAACCTTCACTATTTCAAGCTTTGATTACAAATACTGTTCTGGGTTTGTTTCGATGATTTCTTGGGATTTGTATAACGAAAATATCTCCCTTACCCTTACCCTACCTACCTTCTCAGAAGAAGATATATTATTATTGCTTTCTTTCTTCCAGGTGTTGCTGTCTTGCCTTTTGCACATCATTCACAAGGGACGCTACATTGTCTCTAATTACAACAGTGCCTTCTTCAGGGCGGACCACAATGCCTCAGAGATGGAGGCGTACAGCAGCGCTCTGTGCCAGCTGCGCGCCTTGCTCCACCTCGCCCAGCGGCTCCTCAACGACAATGAGTACGGCCAGCTGTACGCGCTGCAGGACGGGGACCTGAGCAGCAGGTTCGTGCAGGAGTACAGCTCCATGCATAAAGCCTGCTTCTACGGACGCTGCCTCGGCTTTCAGGTCAGACCGCAAACACTGAATGAATCCGTAAAACTAAATAAAAACATTAACTTCCTGGTAAATTAAGTACAATTAATAAATCATTTCTGTTAAAGCTACTTTGAGTGTGATAATATATGGGTATTCCCAAATTTGAATATTTTAACATTATGGCCATCATTTTTAGTTCTTCAACCATTTATTCTGTATATTTAATTAAAAGTCAACACTAAAATATAAATTCCAAAATTCAAAACATATTCATTATTATGATTTTCTTTAATTTAGTTTACTAATTTAATTTAATGAAATATAAATAATGTATTATAACCTTGCTTTGTGTGAGTTGCAATATTTTTGTCAAATGTTCCGTCCGATAGAGTAGGTTTTATTTCAACTAAACGTGATTGAAATACATTTTATTCAAGCCTCCTGATTGTTCTGATCACTCAATGAGCACCTCTCACTAACAACCAGTTCAATATAAATATTAATCGTAAATATTCACATTCTAATCTGTTCTTAAGTTTAGTCTGTTTTGGCTTCATTAAAACAAAGTATATGTCCCTTGTTTATATTATATGAAGCTAAAGCTTGTATCATTAACGGTTCAATGTTTCTTCCCACAGTTCTCACCGTCTCTCCGACCGTTCCTCCAGACCGTTGTCATTAGCATGGTTTCATATGGAGAGACATTTGGTAAACAGCAGTCTGGCTTAGGTAAGTATTTTTTTCTTTCATTACTTTCCGTTATGTATTGATGAAATGTCCCGTTGTGCCGTTCAGATGATTTCATGCTTAAAATCCTCCCTGCTCTTCCAGGTTTGGCCGCCCTTTCCCTTCTCACATCAGGTAAGTACGTGATGGATCCAGAGCTGCGGGGCGCTGAGTTTGAACGCATCACCCAGAACCTGAACATGCAGTTTTGGAAGTCCTTCTGGAACCTCACAGAGTCCGGCTTTTTGACAGTAGGCAGGGGCAAATATTCTTCTATTGGCTCTCGAATGATATAAAATCCTCTTTAATGTTTTAACGGCATGTCTTTCTCCGTGCAGGGCTTCAGCAGAATCGCTTCCAGCCCGGTGCAGATAAACTTGACCCTGACTGTGCCTCCTGTGACTCTGCGCCTTCCCCTGGCTTCGGACCCCAGACT
This sequence comes from Pseudochaenichthys georgianus, assembly GCF_902827115.2. Classification (NCBI taxonomy): domain Eukaryota; kingdom Metazoa; phylum Chordata; class Actinopteri; order Perciformes; family Channichthyidae; genus Pseudochaenichthys; species Pseudochaenichthys georgianus. Next base: position 6,086,149 of record NC_047513.1, on the reverse strand, counting down.
AACAGCCACCATTTCTCCTCCCATAGCCCACTCGGGCCCCGGGCCGGTCCACATGCGCCTCATCTCCCATGAGCTTCGAGTAGGACAGGTGAGGCGGCACAGGGGAGAGGAACGTGTTCAGGGAAACAGATAGGAATCAGACGTAGCTTCATCTGCAGACAATAATAATGATTACTTAGACAAACACTACTTTGATAAATGCATTTAATTTCAGTGTCCACTTTCATGCTATGTTTAGTTTACTTTACTTTGGTTGTTTTCAACACAAATACACCCGTATAAAAATGTACTGTAAAGAAAACAATCACAAGTCATTTGGCTTGAAATACTGTCAAATCCAAGCCTTATTTCATGTGAATTACTCCTACATTATTTGTGTTGTATGTGTATGCCCAAGCTTTTTCAAATACATGTTAAATACACACTAGTGTTCATACATTCGTTATTACAAAAAATATATATGTAAAAAAAATGTGTCTTTTCTAAGACGGGAAAAGAAAAAGTATTTTATATCTGATACAAAAACAAAAAGAAATATTCTGAAGGTTTAAAGATTTATATGTTGACGTCAAACATATGGGAAAATGTGTTATTGATGTTTGTCCTTTATTAATAATGACATGATGACTTATCCTCTAACTTACAGGAGAGTGAAGAGCTGCTTAGTTATTGTCGAGACGATCCTCCGCCCATCACAGCCTCTCAGCTCCCCTGGGTGCAGAAGCAGCCCCGCTCCCCCTGGCTGCTCATCCACTTCCACGGGGGGGGCTTTGTGGCCCAGACTTCCAGATCCCATGAGGTAATGCACATGCTGGGGTTAACCTTAGCTTATCTCATGGAGTTTATCTTTGTCAGATGTTTAAAATATTCTGGAATACATAAAAATAAATCCCCTTATCAATAACAAATTGAAATGGTGAAACAAAATGTTATCAAAATGTCAATATGGACTAGTGCAATATGCAGTTTGATGAAGCTGGACAAGTCATGGCCAACTTGTATTTGGTCGAAATCATCTTAAGAAACCCGTCCATGTCATTTACAACATTTATGTTGTTGTTTTTTTTAATATTCTCTGTCAAAGTGTCTTTGAGTTTCTAGAAAAGTGCTATACAAGTATCATGTATTATTATTTTCATTATTATTATTATTTAATATTTAAATGACAATGTGAATAATGTTAAAAAAAAATTCATTCCCTCTAATATTTCAATATGAGTTAAAGTAATTGCAATTGGTTACTTTCTTCCACATCGTGCAGCCCTACTATAATGTACAGAATATCAAACGGCCCCCCTTTCCCACCATCTGTTCTCTGACTCGTCCGATATACATCCCACCACTCGTACCCCCTCAGCAAGCTAACACTGTTTACTGAATACAAATAATAATAACAATGGCTACACTACAGTATAGAGGGAATTACAGAAAAGTGCACAAAAAACAAAACACACAAGACTCAAATAAGTTTGACATAAGGCTAGTACTACCACAAGTATAATTGTTGTTGTAATCCTCTCCTAATAAAAGTCATTTAAAGCACATTAAGCAGATCTTTCAATCCACAAATTGATAACAATATTTGTTAATAAGCATGTTTGCATGACGTCATACATCATTATTCTGCTCTCTTGAATCAGAATTATCTCCGGATTTGGTCGAAGGAGCTCAATGTTCCCATTCTCTCCGTGGACTACTCTCTGTCACCTGAAGCGCCTTTCCCCAGAGCTCTGGAGGAATGTTTCTACGCCTACTGCTGGGCTCTGAACAACTGCCATCTGCTGGGTACATGCACAGCCTCACACTCAGACCATACACTCAGCCCGTAGGGAGAATAATGTATTTGGTTCAAACAGATTCATATGTACAAAAAACGTAAATAGATTGTCACTTATAAGGAAGGGAATTATTTGTAGTCTCGAGATTTCAGGGTGTGTTTGTATTTTTATATGCATGTATTTTGCCAGAAATTGTAAGAGGATTAAGCATATATGTGATCATACAGCATGTCTTGTTCAAAGAGGGCAAAAGAGAACTTGTTCACCCCTTACAAATGTTCACTTTCCATATGTGCAGATTGTACCCATTTGTATGAGGTGATAGTGGTTGGAGGAGGGGTGCATTATGTACTCAAAGCAGCATGTGAACTGCTATGTGTACACGATCAGTATATGGAACATGGAAAGGGTCATCTGGGCCCAGTCCCATGCAGAAAAGGTGGAACAAATAGAGACCTAAAAACTAAATGGTTAATGGTATTTTGGCTGTTTCAAAGGAATTTGCATTGTATATTAATTTCCAGGTTTTGTTTTCATTTATTGTTTCATCTTTAAAATATAACAAATGACATCACCAAGTGACTTTTTGTCCAACCAACTGTCTTAAAATAAAAATAATTGTACACTGATAATACATATTGAAACGCAGGGATTCCTAAATATTAACTTATTGTTTCGCGTGAAATGGTTCTGTAAAACGATTTAGATCACGGCTGCTCGATAGGAATGTGACAGCAATGTGCAGTTGAAAATCGCACTTGCAAAGAAAAAACAAGATTTAAGTCTACTCCCTTGTGCTTGAATAAAAACATATTGCACATTGCTTGTTGAATAAAAAAACAAAAAGGAAAATATTAACAGCCTTCTTTTATTAAATAACCTGAACTGATCAAAAAAGGCATATTTTCAAATAATTCACATTTTAAAAGAATTTCACATTTTCAACTTAGTCAAAAATAGCCCCTAGTGTAATATTGCATCTGAACCAGGCATTGCAACAACAATAAAAAAACACATATATATTCAGCTACCATCATTTGGATACAAATGGCTACCACACAACCTTGTGTCTTATATACATTTATATATATATATATATATATATATATATATATATATATATATATATATATATTATATATATATATATATATATATTAGGGCTGTCAAACGATTACAATTTTTAATCAGATTAATCACAGCTTAAAAAATAATTAATCATGATTAATCACCATTCGAACTATGTCCAAAATATGCCATGTATTTATGTATATTGTTGTGGGAATGGAAAGATAAATGAAAGAAGGCGGATATATCAATTTAACATACAGTATCTATGTTTATTATAACATTTTTCTGCGTGTCAAAATGAAAGACAACCCACACACCTATCAATCATCAAACCGTGGGGTCTTAATTCATTACGTGTTGATTTCTATCAACGGGGGAGTACTTCAGGAAAGTCGACAGAGGGGGGGGCTAGTGGAGTACTTCGTGACCACAGAGTGTGAACGTTGTGATCAGCTGTTTTAGCGCAGTTCTCCAGTGAAGGGGGGAGTCTCCCTCCGCAGCCGGTTGGCGTAGTTTTGGCACAGTTCCGTTGTACAGACCGACGTTAACAGCAGCCCTGTCTGTGCACACGGAGACCGACTCCGTCGTCCGGTGATCGAACCGCCTTCTGGAAAAGCTTCACAAGTACGTCGGTACGCAAATGCGCTTTGTGACACAAGTGACGGTACGCATTTCAGATTACGCACATAACCTGCGTACCAGTTATGTGCACCCCTGTACCAGAGCCATATTATTACTATTATATTGCTCTGCCCTGTACTCCAGCAAGAGTATTCTCCGTCGGGACTTCCTGCAACAACACCACGCCGTTATCAAAGATGTTCTATTGAGAAGACGATCACTACGTGACAAAAGTTTTCAAAACCGTGGCGGCTGAAATCAATCTTACTAACTGCTGTCTGTGCAATTTACTCCGCGAGTTGGCAGACATCATTTTTCATGCTGGGGCTAAGCCATTTCTTGGTATGGGTGTAGCCTACCCCAGCCATACCCTGGCGCTGCCACTGGTGGCACGTATGGGGCGGGCCATTCTGCACATGCATTAAATGCGTTAAATATTTTAACGCAATTAATTCAAAAAATTAATTACCGCCGTTAACGCGATAATTTTGACAGCACTAATATATATATATATGGCTGAAAGGCTCATCATTATTTGGGTTGTAACAGTTCTGTGTGTGCCTCAGGTTCCACAGCCGAGCGTGTTTGCCTGGCGGGGGACAGCGCTGGAGGGAACCTCTGCATCACCGTGTCCATGAAGGCCATATCCTGCGGCATCCGAGTCCCCGACGGCATCATGGCTGCCTACCCCGCCACCCTGCTCACCACTGACGCCTCACCCTCCCGCCTGCTCACGCTCATCGACCCGCTGTTGCCTCTGGGTGTTCTCACAAAGTGCATCAATGCCTATGCAGGTATGTGGGTGTGTGAGCAAAGCATTACGTGTTCCTGGCTTCACACTTCATTTAAAGGCCCTGACACACCAACCCGATTTTGGGAGTCAGAGGCCGTCAGAGGCTGTCGGGCATTCGCGGCGCCGTAGTCAGGTTGGTGTGTCCCGCACCGTCGACCGTGACACGCCTTATTTGGACTACCAGACCCGATGCATGGCCGATTCAACATGTTGAATCGGCCATGCATCGGGTCTGGCAGTCGGACCAAATAATCACTCTGATTGGCTGTTCAGCTAGCAAATCAGTGCATGAGAAGCGAAGCGGAAGTGAGGGACGTAAACAAACGATTTAAGAAGGCACACACAGACTGCTATTCATTTTCATCTCATCATGGCGATCTGGAATGATGCAAACGAAGACCTGCTCATCACCTTGATCCAGGAGAGGCCAGCTCTGTATGATATTACGGAGAAAAGATACTCTTCTTCTTCTCTGTCTTCCGGTTGTTGCCTCTTTTGAATGACGAATACACACTACCGCCGCCTGCTGGTAAGGAGAGTTATTGCCACTCACGCACTGAAGTCGGTGCGGTGTGTTCCCGTGCGACACATGGCCAAAACGCAGGAGAACACGGCCAGGCAACAGCCGACTTCAGCGTCGGCTAGTCCTCTGGTGACTGCTTGGTGTGTCAGGGCCTTAACACAAGAGCACTTTCCGGTGCCACTGGAACAGAAAATAGAACATCAGAGGGATTCATGCATAAACCGGATAATGTGGGTAGAAAACAGGATGATAATAATTAACAACCTGCTTACCTGTACTGTCAAAGCCATAATCACTCCTACTCTAAATATATACTGTGTATTAACCCATGCTCTGTTTGTCAGCCTTATATTATACGTAGTATTGCTGGAAACCTCTGACATGTCTGTCACTGAGTAAATGTCAGCCTTTGCAGACCATTTACATGCACACACATCTACAGTGGGGAAAACAAGTATTTAGTCAGCCACCAATTGTGCAAGTTCTCTCACTTAAAAAGATGAGAGGCCTGTAATTAAAAGAAGAAGAAGAAGGAAAAAAAATCCAGAAAATCACATTGTCTGATTTTGAAAAAAATTATTTGCAAATTATGGTGGAAAATAATTATTTGGTCAATAACAAAAGTTCATCTCAATACTTTGTTATATACCCTTTGTTGGCAATGACAGAGGTCAAACGTTTTCTGTAAAGGCCCTGTCACACTGTCCCGAAATTGACACCCGATGGACACACGATAAAGGAAATGTTCAAATTCGGCTGTGATCGTAGCAACATCGGGCCATTCGTGATGGCATCTTAAGCCATCGTATGACCGCCGGTGGAGTTTCTCAGGCTCCGGCAGCAACTTCGTGAGCGGCAACTTCGTGAGGCACTCGTGAGGGCATCTTGTCAAGTCGTGTCATCTTCGTGTTATCATCGGTGCATTCACACTCACTCTGATCGGGGCGAATGCCCGATGGCACCGAGGAGAACAAGATGCCCTCACGATGGCCTTACGAAGGGCAAAATTGACACACGAATTCAACACGAAAATGAACCTTCGCAAGGTCCTTCGGCAATTTTTTGGCATGCCAAAGATTTTGCCTCCGCTCACGAAGTTGCTGCCGGAGCCTGAGAAACTCCACCGGCGGTCATACGATGGCTTCAGATGCCCTCACGAACGGCCCGATGTTGCTACGATCACAGACGAATTTGAACATTTCCTTTATCGTGTGTCCATCCGGTTGTTTTATTGCACAACAAAATCATGTAAATATATTATGTAAATAACCCAATTTGTGTTCTGTGAAACTAAAAAGGATATAATATATTATTTTGAAGGACAGTTGACAGGAAGTTGTTGTTGTTATGGAAACAACATTACGGAGAAAACGTAATATTTTCTACATATAAAGACGGAGAAAGTAAAGAACAAAGTCTGAAGATTTCAGTACAGTATCATAGTACTGTAACATAATTGTTTTTGGTACTTTCATTGCAGTTGTATGTCTTAAATGTAATGTAAATGTTGCCTTCGTGTGTGGTTCGGGGCCATCTTCGTGCGAAATTCACAATTCCATATTCGTGTGTCCATCGGGTGTCAATTTCGGGACAGTGTGACAGGGCCTTAAGTCTTCACAAGGTTTTCACACACTGTTGCTGGTATTTTGGCCCATTCCTCCATGCAGATCTCCTCTAGAGCAGTGATGTTTTGGGGCTGTCGCTGGGCAACACAGACTTTCAACTCCCTCCAAAGATTTTCTATGGGGTTGAGATCTGGAGACTGGCTAGGCCACTCCAGGACCTTGAAATGCTTCTTACGAAGCCACTCCTTCGTTTCCCGGGCGGTGTGTTTGGGATAATTGTCATGCTGAAAGACCCAGCCACGTTTCATCTTCAATGCCCTTGCTGATGGAAGGAGGTTGGCACTCAAAATCTCACGATACATGGCCCCATTTATTCTTTCCTTTACACGGATCAGTCGTCCTGGTCCCTTTGCAGAAAAACAGCCCCAAAGCATGATGTTTCCACCCCCATGTTTCACAGTAGGTATGGTGTTCTTTGGATGCAACTCAGCATTCTTTCTCCTCCAAACACGTCTAGTGGAGTTTTTACCAAAGGGTTCTATTTTGGTTTCATCTGACCATATGACATTCTCCCAATCCTCTTCTGGATCATCTAAATGCTCTCTAGCAAACTTCAGACTAGCCTGGACATGTACTGGCTTAAGCAGGGGGACACGTCTGGCACCGCAGGATTTGAGTCCCTGGCGGCGTAGTGTGTTACTGATGGTAGCCTTTGTTACTTTGGTCCCAGCTCTCTGCAGGTCATGGACTAGGTCCCCCCGTGTGGTTCTGGGATTTTTGCTCACCGTTCTTGTGATCATTTTGACCCCACAGGGTGAGATCTTGCGTGGAGCCCCAGATCGAGGGAGATTATCAGTGGTCTTGTATGTCTTCCATTTTCTAATAATTGCTCCCACAGTTGATTTCTTCACACCAAGCTGCTTACCTATTGCAGATTCAGTCTTCCCAGCCTGGTGCAGGTCTACCATTTTGTTTCTGGTGTCCTTTGACAGCTCTTTGGTCTTGGCCATAGTGGAGTTTGGAGTGTGACTGTTTGAGGTTGTGGACAGGTGTCTTTTATACTGATAACGAGTTCAAACAGGTTCCATTAATACAGTTAACGAGTGGAGGACAGAGGAGGCTCTTAAAGAAGAAGTTACAGGTCTGTGAGAGCCAGAAATCTTGTTTGTTTGTAGGTGACCAAATACTTATTTTACCGAGGAATTTACCAATTCATTCATTAAAAATCCTACAATGTGATTTCCTGGATTCTTTCCCCCCATTCTGTCTCTCATAGTTGAAGTGTACCTAGGATGAAAATTACAGGCCTCCCTCATCTTTTTAAGTGAGAGAACTTGCACAAGTGGTGGCTGACTAAATACTTGTTTGCCCCACTGTATAAAACACACTACAGGAAAGGAAACACCCAGAAAGCATAGCAGGACCTTTTTTATTATCATAAAACAATGGTATTTATCATTTATGCAATGTTATTCATTCTTACTTACAAGTCTTCTTGTAAGCCACTTATGCATATTTGACCCGCTCTATCGAAATCAGTCGGAAGTCGCAACGGCTCATTTCAAAATAAACATGGATTTGCGTAAAAAACTAGTTTTTCGGGGTTCAGGTGTTTTGTTTGATTTTAAATAAACAAAGTCTTGGCTTTCAGAATATGAAACTTTTATTTCCAAAATCACACGAAAAATATATTTTTGAAGCTTGTAAAGGGAAGAAGACAGCTCTCACTCGCCACTCTGCTGTTCCGCAGCGCCGCCCCCCTCCCTCCGGCTGAAATTATGAATGTACCCGTATAGTAATCATAGATAACACGGCAGGGTCCGTTACTGTTTGTTTTCATCTGATTTCTATTAAACAAAGTCTTGGCTTTCAGAATATTAAACTTGTTTCGGCAAATTCAGATGATAATTACAGCTTTGAAGCTTCGGCATAATTACAACTTGACGTCACAGCAGGCAGAACAACAGCCGGTGTTTCTCGTGAGGGTTTTCCCCGGGAAACAAACACAATACACACAAACGCAAAATCACACAAACAAACACACACACACACACACTCGCGAGCTTCCCCTCCAAACTAAAATATCTTCCCTCCGTAGTATTTTGATCATTTGCTAATAACCAATCAGATCGATGGATTCCAGAGAAGAGGAAACTTTAAAGGCCTTTTTCTCAAAATGATGACTCGTGACGGTCATTATATAATGTGACATATTTTACTTAATATTTGGAGTACAACAACAATCCTGATATCATTAGAAAGCTAGGAATCTCCTCTTTCCAGCAGTGTATACAACTCAAAATGTGTCTTCGGGTCAATGCGACTGATTTCGATAGAGCAGGTCAAATCTGTGCTGGAGTCACTGATCTGACTGTGGTCTTTTTTTAAGAGTCATTCAATTCAATTCAAAACCTTTATTTATCCAGGTAACATCCCATTGAGATCAATGATCTCTTTTTCAAGGGAGACCTGTCACAAATCCGCACCAGTGGCTGGGCCTATACAGTATATGCATATGTGATCATACCATATGGTATGTATATGATATGGAAAATACCATGTGTTGGCTGCTTTGAGCCATGCTACCTGACGCTGAGACGATGAGACACTCAATGTGTGGCATTTCCCTGATTTTGATAAAGAGGAAAGTGCTGTTATGTAAGCAGCAGAAATCCAATCAGTGCAAGTCAACAGGATTATGGTTTTACATCTGCATGAGAGCGTTGTGGTTAGACTGATTCTTTGTTTGGTCTGAATAGTCTGTGTAATCCAGCATGGTCTAATGATGTGACCACACGTAGAAACGCTTTGGTGATTAAAGTAACTTCTTATCCCGTCTATCAAATGTTCTAACAATGTTATCGCCTGTGTAAAATGGGATATTATTTTCAATTATATTCAAGGATAAAATAGATGATCTGTAGCCACGGGGCCAAAAAGCCTCCGTATGAATGCAGCAGGCTGAGTAATGACAGCATGTTGTTGCCATGTAAACAATGTGTTTACTGTGAAGGAGAACAAACAAATATAATCAGGATTCATTGCAGAGCCCTCTTAAATGCACTGAATGTGACAGTACAGTAGTTTTCATCTCGTTTTAATATTGCTTTGTTAATTTGCCACAGAAATGTAACCATGTTTATTCATTGAAGTAGTAAAGGACGCTGTGACTACAAAAGAACACATGCCGCCCCTTGCTGATGCTCATCCTCTCCCTCCCAGGCACAGACAGTCAGACGGTGCAGCCTGCAGTGGAGAGCAGCAGTCTGAGCGCTCTGGGCAGAGACACCGCCGTGCTGCTGGGTGATCTCACTCAGGGGGCCTCCAACTGGATCCAGTCCTTCCTGGACCCCACGCGGACCACCGGCGGAGCACGCTCCCTGCCGTCCTCTCAGAGAAGCTATCAGAGCGATGAAAGTGGCAGGACACCCTCTCTCACCTCCACACCTCATTGTGGAAGTGACTCGGATTACCCAGAGGGCTTTAAGCCCCTGCGCTCGGAGTGCCTGGCCTTTGTGAACCCAACGTCCTGCCCCATCATCAGGAACCCGTTTGTGTCGCCGCTGTTGTCTCCCGACGAGCTGCTCAGAGGCCTTCCGCCTGTGCACATCGTGGTAAGAGAGGGGGGGGGGGCGGAGGGAGGCTGAGGGTGAGAGAGAGGTTGTTGCTGCTTTCAAATGGGGTGGGTGGTGTTCACTGTGTTCACAAGAAGAACCCATTTGAAACGCCTCCCACGTGGTATTCCCAAACACAAGCTCAGAGTTCCCCGAGTCACTCAATCTCAGAATCACAATACTTTATATCATATTTTATTAGAATTACATTTAGAAAATAGTTTTTTTTACAGTTGCTTTTTCATAATACAATTAACAATACAAAGACAACATTTGATTAAAATAGGTAATACAAAAATATGTATATAAAGTTTAAACCAAAGTAAAAATGGCCAGTAAGAAGATCAAATCAAATAGAAGCGTACAGTATTTGCTGATGTGGTCAGAAATGTGCTGCTTAAGAACTTGTTTATTGTTTACAAATATTTGGTATTTTATTGTAGAGTTTTTCCTGAATTGAATCGATATACTTTCATTTATTATTTTTTGTTAAATTTGGAAAATAGCTTTTGTAACATAGTTGCTTAATTGTTCAATACAAATCAATACAAAGGCAAATGAAAACAACATAGACTAAAAAGATGCATACAAACATAAGAAGTTAGAGTCAAATTGTGCGATTAGAAAATAAAATAAAATTGTTCAAGGAAGTTCATTTTAATTTTTTTCAATTTTTTGTAATATAGAGTATTTTATTGTTTAAAATAATATAATAATAATAATAATAATAATATGTGTGACTTGAGCAGAGGCACATAAAAGTTCTAGATGAAGTTATAGGGGCAATCTATACGCTGTTTCAATAAAAACCTTTAAGCCGATTATAATTCAAGAAGTGTTGAATTACAGAAAACTACACTTCTCGACCTCCACATGACCTTGTTTTTTAGAACTTGTACAATCACAGGCCAATTCAGAGAGAGAGCTTTCCTATATAGCTGTTCTTCCGATGCATATGCAATATTCATGAGATATCCAGCAGGACAAGTTACTACTCCAGCATTGTAGCACTGCCTTTTCCAGAAAACTGCAAAATCACCAAATAAATCTAAATGTATTCTTACACAAAAATAGAGTCTGCAGTATTGTAAAATACATAAACTTGTTATAGAGCTAGGCCAATACATCTTCCAGGCTGATATTACTTTATTGCAGATATATCAGTACACATGGCGATAGAACTAGGTTTGAGGTTCTTTGTACTGCTTGTTTCCTGATTGGTCCATGTGTCCTCGCAGGCCTCAGCTCTGGATGCCTTGCTGGACGACTCTGTGATGTTTGCCAAGAAGCTGCGAGACATGGGCCAGCCTGTGAGCCTGACGGTGGTGGAGGACCTGCCTCACGGCTTCCTCAGCCTGTCGCAGCTCTCCAAGGAGACGGAGGGCGCTGCGGAGATGTGCGTGGAGCAAATGAGGGCCATTTTTCAGCAGGAAGACCGGAGGCCTGCACTCCGCAAACAGCCAACGCTGGAAGAGACGCATCGGAGTAGCAGCCCGTCAGCAGTCATGAGTGGGACTCTGTAGTTCTCGGATGAACAAGAGATCTGACATGAGTTGGTGGGAGACAAACGATACATTTTAGAAAAAGGAAACGAGACAGGGAGAATTATGAAGACATAAGTAGAGGAAGCTTAGGCACGCTGCACTTGAAACGATTAAGAAAACAGCTACTACAGTAAATGGTGAAATAATGGAGTATTTTTCTAAAAAGATTTAGATTTAGATCAAACGCACATTGAGGATATATCAGACTCCACTAAAACCAGCCTTTTGATTCATTTCTTATCTGATAGATGCTGTAAAAAGAAGCTATTGTGCCTTTCTTATAAAGAGCTGCTCCAAGTATACGAGCTTCGCCTACATTACGGCACAAACAAGTTGACTTGCGCAGGGAAAACATTCCACATGCACTGTATTATTATTATTATTATTATGAATAGTATAATATAAGGATGAAATGGATAATCTGGTTATTGCCAGTGTTAGGAGTAGTCCCGTGTTTACATATTCAAAGGAGGCCTTCACCCTGTGGATCTGGGTTATGAATGGAACTTGTTGTACTGTAAATTCAATATTATATTTGTTGATATAAATATTTAACCCTGAATTAAATCAAATCAGTAAAAAATGATTGCTTGTGCTCATTCAGGTTCAGGTTATTTATTTGTACCTGAAGGTAGATTTGGTACCTCCATCACATTCCAAAACCACTAGTAAAGACATGAAACAATCAAGTAAATAAATAAATGATGGGTTCAAAAGCAGCAGCGTGACGCCGCTACAGCAAGTTCATTTGTGCGACGGCTGCTGGAACAAAGCTGTTGTTGCTTTGTTCTACACGCTGGGATGCTAGGCCCCCAGGAACAAGCTGAAATGCAGTGTGCAGTGGGAGGGAGTCATCATTTAACACAGAGCTGGGTAACAGCTGAACTGTCTGAGGCACGTGGTCTCCAGGTTTATCTGTGGCCCACCAATCAGTCTGCTGGACCACTTAAAGAGGCCCTATTATACTTTTTGGGGTATCCCTTTCCTGTAGTGTGTTATATAGGTTTGTGTGCATGTAAATGGTCTTCAAAGGCTCAAATCCCTGTGTTTCTCTCCCACCCATTCAATCTTAATTGAATCCACTATGCCAGGGGTGTCAAACTCAAGGCCCGGGGGCCACATTCGGCCAGCGACTTCATTTTATGTGGCCCCACAAGAGCTTGCAAAGAATATAATATGTTTATTATACGGTTACATGCTTCAGAAGCATGTTGCCCATAAACTACATGTCCCACAATGCATCTCAAATATGACTTTTTTTCTCAGAATTTGCCTTTTTTTCTTCAAAATATGCATTTTTTTCATAGAATTCCTTTTTCTCAGAATTAGATTTTTATTTCAAAATGTCACTTCTATTTCTTTTTTCTCCAGAATTTGGCTTTTCTTTTTAAACCATTTTGGGACATACGCACTGAAGAGACTTGCAATTATTTGCCCTAGACTTCTGCTTTCAGACGTAGTTAATTATGAAGTTATTACCCTATCCGATGATAATCCAATGCAGAGGCAATGATGTAATATAATAAAATACATTATTTTATATATATGATATATTTATATATGTATTTTTATATAGTCTTAAAGTTACAACCGTCCCTTTGAGTGCAACCATAATGCTGATGTGGCCCACGATGAAATTGAGTTTGACACCCCTGCACTATGCCATAAATTGCGCTAACATTCATTATGAAGAATCTTTGTAAAAACAAATCCATGTGAAATGGAATGTCCTGGTTATTACTACTGTACACATGCCTTCAATTACTGACAGAATAACCAGATTGCAACACATTTCCCCCCCCTGGCAGAATTACATTATTTATTTAACGCAGCTTTGCATTTCCCACCATATGGGATAAGCTGTCGTCGCAGATGTCAGACTTCCCATACGGTACATGCTGTGTTTCATTCCCTTTAATCAGCTGTCTCTGATGTTGAGTGGGAAGCAGAGCCACTATACAGTGAGGAGGTAATGGGCCACCTCCCTTAGACCACGGCCATCATGCAGAGCCACTATACAGTGAGGAGGTAATGGGCCACCTCCCTTAGACCACGGCCATCATGCAGAGCCACTATACAGTGAGGAGGTAATGGGCCACCTCCCTTAGACCACGGCCATCATGCTGCTCCTCACTGTGCTCTGTTGGTTGCTACCAATGGTAAGCTTGAGTGGAATCAAAGCTTTTGCTCGATAGGTTTCAAAAATACCTTTGCATGGTCAATTTTAGAATTGTCAGAGTCATGGGTTTGCTGGACGAAGACAATGTTTGTGTTTAAAATAACAGGCTAACAACAATGTGCAGTTCACAGTAGAAATACTATGATCATGAAGTATTTGAAGTACTTGTTATGCAGAACGGCTCTTTTAACGTCTTATAGAACAGTACTGTATTTTGATCACAAACAAATACATTTATTTGTATGTTTGTCAAATGTGAGCCAATTCAGGTTATTTAAAATAAATAAAATATGTCATCACATGAAATGTAAGCATATTTGAATACATGCAAATTAACTGGTATTTATTTTAAATATATGTGTTAAGTACGAGATATTCCTAAATTGTGGGGGGTACAAAGTACATGTTGTATTACATTTAACAACACTCAAGTAAAGTACAAGTATGTCAAAATAGTACCCAATACTCGAGTAAATGAATTGTATTACAATCACAGCTGATAGACTTAATCAGGGCATGTGTTCGGCTTCTTTCCTGCATGTTTTCTGTGTGCCCCTTCCTCTCCCTTACTGCCTCACACTCAGCTGCCCTGGGCTTTGATGATAAGATCGTGGGGGGCTACGAGTGCAGGGACCTGGCAGGTGTCCCTCAACCACGGCTGGCACTACTGTGGAGCGACCCTGATCAACGAGTGCTGGGTCCTCAGCGCCGCTCACTGCTATAAGTGAGCTAGGCACAGTGGGGAAAAGCAACCACTTTGACCTACCTTCCACTGCACTACAATTCATTACACACACATGTTTGCCCATTTGTACTCAAGCTACCTCTCTTAATATCTGCACATCTTTCTACTTTTCATAACAATGCTGGACATATTTTATTTTATTATTCCGAGTATTTTGTCATACATGTAGTATACTGTACAGTACGTAGTTTTTTTGGTATATCTATGTAAATCATTTTCTATATCTCAAAGTTATAATCGGTTTGTTTTTTTTATATACATTTTTTGTCTGTTTGTTTTCTTATACATGTATCTTCTTTAACTGTGTTTATGTATGCAGCTTATACATCAAGGCAAATCCCTCGAAAGTGTAAACCTACTTGGCATAAACCTGTTTCTGATTTGGAAGCATGTATTCTACTTTTGACTTCCCTATATTTTACAGCTTTTGTCACTAAATAATTTGCAAATCAGATTATAAATTCAGAATATAAATCATGATGTATTATTTTAAGTCAGGCTACCAATCAGTATATAAAGTCATTTGAATAATTGCCACCTTTTTTAATGTTGATCACATTAGAATACAATCAGTGGTGAATAGTAACAAAGTACATTTACTCAGGTACTGTAATTCATTACAATTGTGATGTACTTGTACATTACGTTTTTTCCATTTGGAAGCAAATATTGTACATTTTACTCCACTACATTTATTTTACAGCTAAATGTACTAGTGACTTTTAAAATGCTGTTTATTAGTTAATACAAAAGGTTAAAATATCAGAATCTCAAATATCAGAACCTCAAATATGTATTCCAATAAGCCCTACATTTAACAGCTGTAATGAACACATGAATGCATCATCAATCATAATCCAGTCATTTTATACTGCATTATGCATATGATTCTGAAATTGGCCACTATGCATTTACAAGTATTTTTACTTTTGTTACTTCAATTATATTTTGATGCAAGACTTGAAGACTTGAAGCAGAGGATCTTTACACTTTATAAATGCTAGTAATCTGAATACTTCTTCCATCACTAAATACAGTTATTTCAGGTATTCTGAAATGGTTGTTGTAGGAGCCACATATGAAGCCATTTCTGTGTTTGTTAAGATACATGTTTTTTGAGTCACTATAGGTGGTGGGCGTGTCATTGCATTGGGGTGGTGACGTTTGTGCTTATATCCGGTTGCTTTTACCTGTGCACCTGTCAATAGATGGGGGAGTGAGCTAGAGAATTACCATTTTTGTTGACCGCACGCACTCACGCAGGCACTCAGGCACGCATACAAGGAGATACGTACATGGATATGGAATATTGCATTTTTGGAAAGGAAATAAAAGGTCAAACATATACTGTGTTGGAAAGACTGAGTTTTTGCGCGTCCACAGTGTTTTTTCTCTTGTTTAGTCCCTCGCGGCACTTTGTTTAAGATTACCGCCGCAATAGTTGTTCTGCACTCAAAGTACATTTTGATGCAAATACTTTGGTTCTTTTACTTGAGTGAAATGTTTACTGCAGGACTTTTACTTGTGAGTAATTTAACACTGCATTCTCGCTACTTTTACTTCAGAGAAATATTTCAGTACTTGTTCGATCCCTTGTTAGGTACTGGTTCTGCAACATAATTCTACTGAACTACTTTTTTAATCTGCAAACTGAAGAAACTGAAACGTTAACTTTAATTAAATGTATTATGTGAACAGATTTCACATAACTGTATAAGGTCAAGCAATAATATTAAGTTGAACCTAAGTTATTTCAACGTAACAGTATTGCTTTCAATACCCTTACCTTGTACAGTTGTGTGAAATCTGTTGACATAATACATTTAATTAAAGTCAACGTTTACATGTTTCCAGTGCGTGTGATTCTTCCACTTCCCTTCCCTCAGGGGGGAGGACATCGAGCTGCGCCTGGGGGAGCACCACATCGGCTACAAGGACGGCCCCGAGCAGTTCATCGCTGCTGCCGTCATCATCCGTCACCCCGACTACGACCGCTACATCCTGTAGCTTTGCCGATATCTGTGTTGATAGGTAATAGATTAAGAGCGGTGAATCAGCTTAGAAACAGGAAGTGCTCAAACGTTCGTGTGAGTTTATCAAATTTAGCATTGATTCCATGTCAGCCACAGCTTGTCACAAAAAATCTTACTGATAGTGTATCTAACAAACTTAAACTAGCTTTATTAAATGTCAGGTATCTGGCAGGAAAAATATTTTTAATCAATGATTTTATCACTGAGCACAATCTTGATTTTATGTTTTTAACGGAAACTTGGATTGAACAAAATAACAGTGCAGCTGTTCTTATCGAATCAACCCCTCCCAACTTTAGTTTTATGAGTCAGGAAAGAATGCATAAGAAAGGGGGTGGAGTTGCTATTCTGTTCAATGACTCCCTTCAATGCAGGAAGACATCGTATGGGAACTTTGCTTCTTTTGAATATGTGGCCCTTCAGCTGAAATGCTCCTCTCGAGCTCTGTTCCTAAATATCTATAGGCCACCCAAATACTGTGCAAGCTTTTTTGATGACTTTACCAAACTGCTGTCTATAGTGTGTATTGACTTTGACCGTCTAGTCATCTAGGTGATTTTAACATCCATGTTGACAACCCCCAGGACAGAGGGGCTAAAGAACTGTTTTGTGTTCTTGATAGCTATGGACTGACTCAGCATGTGACGGAGCCCACGCACAATAAGGGGCACACTCTGGACTTAATTATCTCAAAGGGTCTGAATATCTCTAAGGTTGTGGTGAATGATGTTGCGCTCTCTGATCATTCCTGTGTTTTCTTTGAGAGCTCTATTTCTGTTCACAAAAATGTTCAAGAAGAGGTAACCACAAAGCGATATTTAACTAAAAATACTCGGGAAATGTTTACTCAGAATTTTTCTTCCACACTTGCCCCTGCTAACATCTCAGTAAATGAGCTAGTAGATCATTTTAATTCAAAAATTAAAAATGTTATAGATGCCATTGCTCCAACTAAGGTAAAGGAAGTGACTGGGAAGAAAATATCTCCATGGAGAAAGGCCATGACCGTGAAAACAGAAAAAAGAGAGTGTCGAAAAGCTGAACGTAGGTGGCGAAAAACAAATCTCCAGGTTCACTTTGAAATCTATAAAGAGAGACTTGGCCTTTATAATTTGGAATTGAAAAACGCACGACAATCGTTCTTCTCTGACATCATGACCAAAAACAAAAACAATGCACGTGCCTTGTTTGCTACCGTCGACAGACTAACTAACCCCCCAGTGTCAGCAGCCTCTGAATTTTGCCTCCTTTTTCACTGACAAAATTCAGAAAATAAGACAAGCAGTAAGTGCCTCTGCATCAGGAACAGCAAATGTGTTGTCCCTATGTCCACCTAATATCAATTCAAACACCATGACACAATTCCATCAGATTAATGATAAAAACCTAGAGGACATTATTCAACTTCTGAAATCCTCCTCTTGCTGCCTTGACATTATTCCAACAGGATTTTTCAAAGATGTTTTTCGTTGCATGGCCTCAGATCTACTTCACATAGTAAACAAATCTCTTCACTCAGGTATTTTTCCACAGGCCCTGAAAACTGCAGTCATTAAACCGCTCTTGAAAAATTATCTAGATGCTTCAGTAATGAACAATTACAGGCCCATATCAAACCTGCCATTTCTAGGTAAAATCATTGAAAAAGTTGTTTTTCAACAGTTGAGTAATTTCTTGCATTTAAATAACTGTTTTGATATGTTCCAGTCAGGCTTTCGTCCAAACCACAGCACTGAGACTGCTCTTGTAAAGGTCTTCAATGACATCCACTTAAACACAGACAGTGGCAGAACTTCAGTGTTAGTATTATTAGATCTCAGTGCTGCGTTTGACACTGTTGACCACAACATATTACTAGACCGACTGGAAAACTGGGTGGGACTCTCGGAAACAGTTCTAAATTGGTTTGAATCCTACTTAAAGGACAGAAACAACTTTGTTTCTATTGGTAAATACACATCTGAGTTGACAAATATGACATGTGGGGTACCTCAAGGCTCCATCTTGGGGCCTCTTCTCTTTAACGTCTACATGCTACCACTGGCTCAGATAATGAAAAACAACAAAATAAGTTATCATAGCTATGCGGATGACACACAAATGTACGTAACAATTTCACCAGGAGACTATGCTCCAATTCAAACACTGAGTAAGTGCATTGAACAAATCAATGACTGGATGTGTCAGAACTTTCTCCAATTAAACAAAGATAAAACTAAGGTAATGGTTTTTGGAGCCAAGGCAGAACGTATAAAAGTTAGCGCTGAGCTTCAGTCTGCAATGTTCAAAACAACAGATAAAGCCAGAAATCTAGGTGTAGTCATGGACTCTGACCTGAGTTTCAACAGTCACATTAAAACAGTTACTAAATCAGCCTACTATCACCTAAAGAACATATCTAGGATTAAAAGACTAATGTCACAGCAGGACTTGGAAAAACTTGTCCATGCTTTTATCTTCAGTAGACTGGACTACTGCAATGGTGTCTTCACAGGTCTCACTAAAAAATCTATTAGAAAGCTGCAGCTAATTCAGAACGCTGCTGCTCGAGTCCTCACTAACACTAAGAAAGTGGATCACATCACTCCTGTTCTGAAGTCTTTACACTGGCTTCCTGTGTGTCAAAGAATAGATTTCAAAATACTGCTGGTGGTTTATAAAGCTTTGAATGGTTTAGGCCCAAAATACATTTCTGACCTCCTGCTAAACTATGAACCATCCAGATCTCTCAGGTCTTCAGGGACTGGTCAGCTTTCTGTCCCCAGAGTCAGAACTAAACATGGAGAAGCAGCGTTCAGTTATTATGCTCCAAATATCTGGAACACACTCCCAGAAACCTGCAGGTCCGCTGCAACTCTGACTACTTTTAAATCCAGACTAAAGACTTTTCTTTTTGCCGCTGCTTTTAATTGAACTATTCACATCTTAAACTGCACTGTAACTTTTATCCATGTATTTTTTCTTTTAATGTTTATTTTTATTATCTTTTCTTTTTAATGACTGATTTTAAATGCCATTTTCTTAATGTCTTTCGTTTTTTGTAAAGCACTTTGAATTGCCTTGTGTTGAAAGGTACTATATAAATAAACTTGCCTTGCCTTGCCTTGCCTAATATTTTGCCTGTGACAATATTTGTCAAACTGATTCTGCTCATTTGAATGCTGTGACATGATCAGGCCATATAAAATGTCTCTCTTCTTGTTTGTGGTCCAGTCGGCTGTACGAAGTGCCTGCACTGCCTGGACCTGCCCATCCTGTCGCAGCAGAACTGTGAGAGCTCCTACCCCGACAGGATCACCTCCTCCATGTTCTGTGCCGGCTTCCTCCAGGGAGGAAAGGACTCCTGCCAGGTAAGCTACAGCACAGAAATATACATTAGACAATTAGTCCATTGTAATGTTTTATTCTGTTTTGAACAACTGTGTTCCTCCAATATTGCTATAATCCAGTTAACTGTGGTCTAATTAGATGTATATTAAGAAACCAGTCATGCCAACATTAATTGAGTGTTATCTGAGTTTTTCAATTGAAATGTATTATAATATTATATTTTAACTGTCCTATGCACTATTTTGTTGACCTATACTTTCATCTGTTTTATTATTTATTTGTTTTTAAATACATATGGAAAAGGAGGATTCAAATCTAATAATTCCTCTTTTAGTCATCACTCAAATTGAAATGTAGTCTTGTATTTAACCGATCCTATTTAGAAACAGTTGGCAGCTGTGCTGTACAGCTCCTTTAGAGAAGTCTGAGGGTGTGGTGCCTTGCTCATGGGTACCTCAGAAGGGCCCAGGAAGTCACCTGGCACCTCTTGAAGTATCAGTTAACTCTTCATACTTGGTTTGTTCGGGGACTTGACCCGGTGGGTGACCCTATGGTTCCCAAGTCAGGACCCTACAGACCAAGCTTTCTTTTCCCCAGATTTAGTTTAAATTGTAAACACATTCTTACTGTACTTTCCTTGTTTACTTGTTCCTACTATCATTACTAATAGCCTGACCCCACATTTTTGTTGCCATTTCTGAATTGTTCAGGGAGACTCCGGTGGCCCTCTGGTGTGTAACGGGGAGCTCCAGGGGCTGGGGCTGTGCTGAAGAGAATCGCCCCGGGGTTTACGCCAAGGTGGGTACACTCAATTTCTCAGCGTGAAAGTACCCGGTTGAACATTTATTGAATTAACTATACTTTAAAAACTATGAGACTTCAACAATGAATTTGTTGTTAGTTTTGTTGGGAGTTGCTGTTCAGACGGTCACGTTTCATTATTACAATTTGTATTGAAGTTATATCAATAATTGTCATTGCAAAGCTCAGCTCTGTGGTGTGATCAGTCATATCTGAAGGTCAAACTCTAAATGTAATATCTGTGGACACAAACCTTTTATCTTCAGATGTCTGCTATCTCACACAAATGACGCTATAACCTTTTTATCTGAGTGCAACATCCTACTGATTGAATGTGCCTGATTTCTATCTTACCTTTTGCACAGTCATTGTCATAATAAGTGTAAACTGAACCAGCTAAAAGTGATATCCCTTGTATTCTCCACAGGTCTGCCAGTTCACTGACTGGATCCACGCCACTATTGCCTCTCACTGAAGTCCTTCTGCTAACGTTGTTCTTTTTATTTCAACACTCTTAATCCTTCTACAAGTATGTCTAGGCTTTTTAAGAATGTATTTGACTGTGAAGCATGTTTTAACAACGACGGTAAAATATCAGCATGCGTAACAACCAAATGCTGTTCCTGGAATTACTCTGTAATTGTATCATAAAACTATTACTGGTTGTACAGGTTGTTTTTTAAATGTGAAAAGTACAACTCTTGTGTGGAGCAGGACGTTCCTGAAGGTGAAATAATTGCACTACCCTGGGTACAGTATTTTTAAAAGTTTGAATGGAATAAAAAAATGTGTTTACGACTTATCACATCCATCCAAAAAACAACTCAGACTCACAGAGGTTTTGCATGTTTAAGTCATCATAACATCAAGTTTGACATTTATCTAGGTGTATTTAAAAAAAATAAGAATTCAGTTTTTGGAGATAAGCCTAATTTTACCGGCAAAAGTTTCATCATACGTACAACTATTAGAGTCTCAGTCTCCCTCCAACAATGCTCATTAAATTTGTATAAAAATGAAAGTCCTGCACGTAGAAGAACATTTAGAAACAAAGATATCAAATAGACCAACATACATATAGGGCTAAAAATAAACATTATTAAAGTATAAATTAATATAAATGTGCAGTAACAGTATGAAACTGAATAAACTGAATGGTATATTGTAAATGTGTAAACATGTGTATATACACACACACAGGTGTAAACACTTGCTAATACAACTAGAGAATGCAATTCCTGAAGAAATTGCTAGTGGGAATGCTTTTTGCTAAAAAGCTGATGCTGAATTGCTATTCTGAAATGTAATGTGTAAGAAGAAAGTGAAGAATTTAGATTGAAATGATACATGAACACTGGGGGCTTGAATGTGTGATAAGAGAAGAAAAGAAAGTAAAAAAGCTT
The DNA here is from genome assembly GCF_902827115.2 of Pseudochaenichthys georgianus. NCBI lineage: Eukaryota > Metazoa > Chordata > Actinopteri > Perciformes > Channichthyidae > Pseudochaenichthys > Pseudochaenichthys georgianus. The sequence goes on along the minus strand of NC_047513.1, from coordinate 6,064,149 downwards.
GGAAAAGCAGCAGAATATTTGAACTGCAAACTATTGAACTAACTTGATGACGAATGATCTGTCGCCATGGCAATGGTATTTGATGACACCCCATAATACGCTTAGATGTTTTGATGGCTGCATCGTTACCAAACCTGTGAAGTTTTGGGCCGTTTGGAGCATTTTCACTGAAGTTATGAGAAACCCGTGTTTCATAGCGAGCATTGTGTTGCCATGGCAACGGCATTTGAAGACATTTCAAAACTGTCACGTCGATGTCTTCACGGCTGGACTGTTAGCACACGTGAAGTTTGAGCACTTTTTGACCATTTTCATAGGAGTTATAGCAATATCGTGTTTTACGGCGAGGGATGTGTTGCCATGGCAACAGCTTTTGAGGAAAACTCACTAATGGCAAATAGACATGTTGAGGGCTGGACCATTAACTGTCATCTGAAGTCTGGTGGTGTTTTGACCATTTTCATATCAGTTACGACAACATCGTGTTTTTTGGCGAGGGATGTGTTTCCATGGAAACAGCCTATGGTGAGATCTCAGATTTCACGTAGAGCTGTTGAGGCATGGACCGGTGATATACAAGCAAACTTTGGAGACGATCAGACCGTGTCCATTGGAGTTACAGCGACATGGTGTTTCATGGCGAGGGATGCGTTTCCATCGAAACGGCATATGATGACACCCCATAATTGACATGGAGCTGTTGAGGGACGGACCATTAACCATTATCTGAAGTCTGGTGCTGTTTTAGACCATTTGTATAGGTATCACGACAACATCGTGTTTTATGGCGAGGGATGCATTTACATGGCAACAGCCTATGGTGAGACCTCAGATTTGGTGTAGAGCTGTTGAGGCATGGACCAGTGATATACAAGCAAAGTTTGGGGAATGATTGGACAGTGTCCATCGGAGTTACAGCGACATCTTGTTTTATGGCGAGAGATGCGTTTCCATGGAAACGGCACATGATGACACCCCATAATTGACGTAGAGCCAGTGGCACAGCCCCACCTAGTGTCAGCAGAAAGTATTAAAAATAATGATTACAAAAAAAGGGAAAAAGTAAATTAAAAAATATATTAAATATATTTTAAGATCATGTTTAATCATCTGATTCGTCTGTACATTGCTGTTTTAGTCTGTGTTCTTCTAATTAGTGTCTACAGTGTGTGCCTATTGAGCTGTTTAGAGCCATGTGGGACAAAACCCGATCCTGCCCCTCCCTCTTACTGTCTAAATCAATGGTGACTGTAAAAACTACACTGCTCATGCTCAGAATATTTTCCTATGTAATGTGTGTGGCAAAAAAATAATGAAAGCATAGAGCTGCCATCCCCACCATACGTCATCTCACATAATTCAGAGCTGATTGGCTGTAAGTACGTGTGCCGCGAAAAGTGTGGTGTGTGAAGAGGAGACGAGAGAGCTGCAGTGACGCATCCTAAAACCCGGAAGTAAGCTGCGCATGGTTTGCCTCGACAAAAAAGCAACGAGATTTCTCCATAGGATTTTATAAAATAGCTCCAAATAAGATCTGTGGGAAACAAACCTGTTAGATAAATGTACGTTTTGTTCAGCCGGATAATCTCCACATGTCTACCCTACTTTTATAATGTTCGAATCATAAATCTATTGATTAGATAATCTAATCAATAGATTTATGATTCGAAAATATAAATCTAATCTAATCTAATTTAGATTAGATTTATGATAGACTTTTGAAACTACAAAAACATAAGGAGGACTTTTACAAAAAAGTAATAGAGATTTTTGTCCAGAATGATAGGCAAATGGACTTTATCTTCAAGTCAAGGTAAGACTGCAATTTTATTGAAAATGGGATCTTACTAAGAGAGAACAATTCAATATTTAAATGATAAAATTATATTTGTTGGGTATCCTTCTGTTGAACTGTCTGTTTAAAATTAATTGAAGCATCAGACAAAAAAAGCTTTTGAAAATAATATTATATTTTGATTTAGGTCAAAATATAATATTTGTAAACCTGAAGAGTCATTGCCTCACCAGCCATGAACCTCACTGCAGAAGCTTATAGACATCTAAGTTTGTTGTGCCCCACCACTTTTGTACATATAAAAACGCCACTGCGTAGAGCTATGTTAACCATTATCTGAAGTCTGCTGCTCTGAGCATGTCAGTTGGAGTTATGACATCATGACACAGGTGTTTATATTTGAGCTAACATATAGATCAAAGGTTTCCATGGTGATGTGCAGTAATCAGTGAGAGGAGAGCATTTTCATTGTTCTGAATGAGAGATAAACCTCTTACATGTGAACGTTTTGTTGAAGAACTATAACAGATATCAGTGAAATTTCAAAGCGTGAAGCATGTCAAGGAAGTTGAGCATCTGAAGTGTGTTTTTTGTGTACTTTTGGGTTAATAATGTGGCATTTTTGGCAGATTAACTAAAGGTGTGCGGCTGCTGTGGTGGGGAAAGATGAGGCTGAACTTACAATGGGGTTTACTGGAGACATGTTGAAAGTTGTTGTCACTTCATGCCCTCAAGAGGCTTTTTTTGTTGGTTTTTTTGCTTAATTTTTTTTTTTTTAAAGCTACGAGATGTTTTCCGTTTCTCATGACAAATTATGTCTCAGGCAAGTAGGGTTTGGGAATTATGGCAGGTTTAAAAAAAAATATGAAGGCAAAATTAAATCTGTCCTCCACTCTAACTGTGACATCACACACTCTAAAATATCAAGAAGGCCTCTTTACCAAGGTCTCTGAACAATGTTTAATATCTCTAAAAGTAAGAATCAGATTTAAAAGTTGTGTTACACGAATAATGTCAGAAAGATGTGTAACATTTTAAAGTTTCAAAGTTTCTGAGTGAAAGTATGAATTGACATATAGCGGTTGAAGTCGCATGAAGATTTGTTGAAGTCTGAATTATGAAAGTTATCAATGATAAAAGTAATAGCAATCGATTCCCGACCGAGCTGAACGTTTTGATGTTTGAACGGAGTTTCTGCGATGTTCAATGCGAGAGGAGAAGACCGGAACAATAACGGGCGGAATAATAAGAATAAAGAATTTCGTGCGTTGAAGAACAGATAATTGGAATGCTGTATCAGCATTCCCTCTAAATAAGTCAAGTAAAGGTAAATAAATCAAAGTAAACCATCTCTCCAGTGCTTTTACTTACGTTTTTTTTATTCTGGCATCGTTTTCAGCACGTGTAGAGAATATTTTCATTAAATAATGTATATTTGGAAATGTATTAATTAGACTGTATCGTCTCGGCAGTAACCAGGTGTGACAGCAGGTGGCAGCAGCGTGGCGGAGTGTCACATGTAATAAATATAAGCGAAACACAGAGGAAGAGAAGACGAAGAATAAGGCGACCATGTTGATTTAAAGGAAGAAGAAACACAAAAGAAACGATTTATTTCAACTAAAAATCAGTTATTATAGCGAATTGTAAAGAAATTGGTTGAGCAACCGCACACTGAGTATCCTATGTAAAATACAAGAGAAACTAAGGTAGGTTTTCTGCGACATGCAACCCTCAAATTGTGTTAAAAACATCGTTGTTGTGTTCTCGCTAGCACATAGCTAACGTTAGCGAGAGGAGTTATTTGTGCTATAATAGCCCGGATGCTAAAGAGCTTGCTTATTGTGCCATATCGCTTTAACGACAACATTTAAATGGACGAGACGGTAACCACGAGTTTGGTAATAGTCGCGAAACTTTCCACGATTGTTGTCATATTGTGTGTAGACAATCTGAATGAAATTGTTGAAACGGCTTAGCGCTTAGTTAGCTTGGAGCTAACACTAGTTTCGCATATCGGTGACGTTAGCCCTACGGTGCTAATGTTGTTTACCTGAGACGCAGAATTATTATTATTATTGTATTAATAGGAAGACGAACGACGAACCCTTACCAAGCAATGCATATGGTGACATACTCTAAATGTAATACATGTTAAACCTTTTATCATATAAATGTGTGTAAATATACAATAACATGACGTGTATCTGTGCGGTCATGTTTGAAGCTATCAAGTAATTCACTCAGTCAGAGCGTCTTTGGACTCGACTTACAGTTTTTGACAATCGCTTAAGACTGTAATTATTATTAAATACACTTCAGTCAGACATACAGTCTTAATTGTAGTCTAGTCTTCTTTCCAATCCGGGCATTTTGAGCTTCGCTAATCGGCCTCGGAAGATAATTGCCACCTGGCAGGTTCACCTGTGCAATCTTAAACCAAACCAGTTAGCAATTAGCTTAATTTAGCCTTTCACTGAAGTCTAAAGAACTAGTGTTTCTTATCAAAGTTGCAACTATTTTTTATTATTCTATTGGCTTGATATGTCACTATCAATGCTTGTAAGTCTGTTTATTATTTTCAATAGCAAGAACCCCTTATAAGTTAGGAGACGAACAGTGGCAGATATATGGCCTTAATGTCAACAGGTTTAAGTCTCATTAAGATACAAATATTTGTTCAATAGTAACGTGGTCAAAAAGGCAACACAAACAGTGTAACAACACCAACAAACAAACACTACCGACACACACAACTATGAGCACAGTATCCAGTTAGTATGCAGTACAAAAATAGTAATAATTTATAAAAACTGCTAAAACAAAACAATCTTGGTAAAGCAATCACATTGAGCAGGTGCGATTTTCTTAATACTCTAACATTGACATAAATTCCAATACTGTAATGTTCTTGTTTTTTCCAGGAAAGAAAAGCAGCACAGTTTAAAGCTTTTTTTGTTTTAACTTTGGAGATATAGCTGTCAAATACTATGAGAGCGCAAGTTACTCAAGTAAAAGTAGAAACGTATTGGCCCACTAGGCTGCTAGTACTAGGATACAGTGACATTTGACCTCCTCATTTCACCCATCCCAGTACTAGGCTTCTAATACTAGGATGGGTTAAATGCAGAGGTCAAAGGTCACTGTATGCTGTTTGCACTTGTGTGACCATTAAAAAGGGTTTCATCCTCCAAATTCTAATTTTAATCTAATTTAAAATATACTTAAAGTACCAAAACAAAAAGTACTCCCTATGCAGATTGATCCATTTCAGAATAATATATATGTTTTATAATGATTGATCATGAAAGTGTTCTCAAAGCTGGTAAAGGTGCAGCTAGTTTGTGTCCTTGTGCAAGACGCTTCACCTGAACTTGCTCCTGTGGGTATTGTCCACAGTGACCATTGCATGTATATAAAAATATGTGTAATGTGTATTTGTAAAGCGCTTTGAGCACCGGAAAAGCGCTATAATAAATGCAAGGAATTAATTATTATTAGTTTGAATGACTTTGTAGACTGCAGGGTAGCTGGTGGATTTACTCCAGGTGGAACTAAAGTCTGATTCAACACTTGATTATATTTCACATCATTCATCCACATCTGTAAAGTCACTAAAGGTATTAAATACATGGAGTGGAGTCAAAGTACACGATATCCCTCTGATTTGTAGTGAAGTTGAATCTTTTTTGAAATACCAGTCATTGTATTTCAGAATATAAAATGTACTTAAACAGTGTGCAACAACGACCGAGTCAGTTACTTTGCTGTTCATGGTTTGTTTTAAAACCTTTTGGTTGGAATTTCTTTTTAGGTTACAAGATTGAGTTGTTGGCTGACTTTTGAGGAGGCAGCGGGTTAATCACGGCCACACACGTCACACACCGACCTGAAGACCTGTGGTGCCCGGCGAGAGAGGGTCAAACACCTGGAGGAGAAAGGAAACGCACACTGAGGACTAAAAAGGGGTGGAAAGCTTTTTGGCTTTGGACTAGAAAGCCCCTTGTATTTGTGAATTCAGGATCCAGTTTTTGTCACACAGTCGAGCGACGTAATCCACACAGTGGAAATAATAAAAGGAAATCATTACAGACCTTATGATTTTGGGGAAATACTTGTACAAAGTTGGACAACCCCTTTTTCAACGGCGGGGATATTGAGCAACTCTTTGGACTCAAAGAGGAAGTTTTGTTCAATTTGAAACAAAAGCATTAAGCATTGAACTAAGATTATTTTGAAGAGGCTGTTCCTCAAGTTCAGATTGCCTTAGTTGTTCTAATTCAGGACTTGAACCGCTTTGATACTTGTTCACATATAATTTTTCTATTTGTGGGCAAGTATATTCATGCAAATGAGTGCAAATTTCTCTTCATTTTGAAGAGCTCTTGTGTAAAAACGTGTTTTTGTTGTTGTTCTTGTACGTCAGTCACTCTGTTGTTGAAGGGGACCGAACTGCACGTACATGTGTATATGTAAATACTACAAATTGACTTCTGTTGGACTTAAAAAGAATAGAGAATATTGTTTGTTAATGCTTTATTAAACTTTTTTACTTTTGAAGAGAATTTTTAAAAAGAAAAACCTAAGAGGCAAAAATCTAATACTTTGAAGAAGAAGAAAAACAAGGAAAACAGGAATAATGGCAACGGCCAGAACAGAAAACTCTGGCCCCGTCATTATGGGTCTGAACAAGCAGAACGGGCAGCTCAGAGGACAGACCAAACCAGCTCCAGTCCAGCCAGCACCCACAACTCAAGGAAAGGCTCCGGCTGCACCCCAGACAGCGGGCGGTGCCGCTCAGGACGGAGGAGGCATCAAGTTCGGAGACGACTGGAAGAAGAGCCTAAAGCTCCCTCCCAGAGACGACAGAGTCAGAACCTCTGTGAGTCAAACTATCCCTTCTCTTCTTTCCCACTGTTCCTCAGCTCTCCTGTGTTCCTAACCCTCCTGTGTGTACTGCAGGACGTCACGTCTACTAAGGGGAATGAGTTTGAAGATTACTGTCTCAAAAGAGAACTCCTGATGGGTATCTTTGAGATGGGTTGGGAGAAACCTTCCCCTATCCAGGTATGGCTTCTTTTAGTTTTTTCGGCAAATTATAATTTCTAACCAGATGAAACTAATGTCATCATCGTGCCTGAACAGCCATTACGGAAAATCGCTTTTTAAATGTCATTAATTTGTTATTTAGGGTTGTTACAACTCAGTGTGTTATGGTTTAATGCTCATTAGAATAAAATACACAAACCGTTCATAGTCAAATATGTAAAACTGGTTCATTATTTGAATCCTGAATTCTTGTCAGATAATGCAACTAAATGTCAGGGTTGGAGTAAAACCGTTTCTGTAGATTAGAGAATTGTTGCAGCATTACGATCGAAGAATGATGCCACATGCCTCACAAACAAAGATAATATTTGTTTCCTTGCAGGAGGAGAGCATTCCCATCGCCCTGTCCGGACGGGATATTCTGGCTCGGGCTAAGAATGGAACAGGAAAAAGTGGAGCCTATCTCATCCCAATGCTGGAGAGAATAGACCTGAAGAAGGACTACATACAGGGTGAGGCGCTGCCTGTATTTTCATCGTGCTCAATTCACTTAACAATGGCCTACGTGACCTGGCTGTACCGATTCATACAGAAGTCAAATGGCTATTAAAATCTCAAATCAACATTTTAGCTTTTGCAGCTGTTAGCAGATACACATTTAGCTAAACCAGTATTATTAGTTTAAGCAAACAAAATATTCTGCTTGAAGGCCTATTTATTGGTGTGAAGCCCTTTTTTAAAACAACCCAAATAAAAAAAAAAGACAAACTAATTTAATCTGATTTGTTTTTGTTTCAAATGGTTGATTTTGTAAGGAGATTACATCATAACATTCATTGGACGAAGGATATTCAAAGCTTTATTCAAAAACCTCAATAGAAGCTTCAAATGTCAAAAATAAAAAAGACATGTCCGTCATTATAGCTATAGTAACCTGTACATTTCCCTGCCTCAGCACTTGTCATGGTGCCCACCCGGGAGCTGGCACTGCAGGTGAGCCAGATCTCCATCCAGATCAGCAAGCACCTGGGGGGGGTCAAAGTCATGGCAACCACAGGGGGCACCAACCTGCGAGATGACATCATGCGTCTGGATGAGACCGGTAAGAAGCTACAGTGAATCTCACTGACATACTAATGGTACTTCCAAAAAGGTCTTCTGCACACGACACACTCAGTGTGCAGACAAATATCAACAATTAGTCAACTCAACCCACTAAGCCTTTTTAAAGTTATATTTTTATGATTCATTTAAAAAAAAGTTTACAATTGACTTTTATACCCTATGTTTATATTTTCTTTAGTAATAGATTGGTCTATTAAAGTATATTGTACCCTCTATAGATGTATATCTTTGTACTGTTAATGTGTTTATTGTATAATAATTTCTTTGTTTATTTGGTTTAATTCATGTTGATGCCTTGTTTACATGCTGATGCAACAAAACCACTTCCCAAATTGGGATCAATAAGGTCTGATTTAGTAAAAGATGTAAGGTTCAGATAATGGACACAACAAAGAAGGATCATATACTAATGTTATTACACCTTTCTCTCCCATTACCCACCTCAGTGCATGTGGTCATTGCCACGCCTGGTAGGATCCTGGACTTGATAAAGAAAGGCGTTGCAAAAGTGGATAGAGTCCAGATGATGGTGATGGATGAGGTAAACATGACTAAACAAGAGAAATGCTCTTTATTGCTAGTATATATTCTCAAAAGCATTTCATTTCTATACAATTTATAAATAAATTCCATGTTTATGGAAGTCAGGAGAAAAGCCTGCCTGCTAACGTGTCTGTGCTTCCTCTCAGGCGGATAAGCTGCTGTCTCAGGACTTTGTGGTGCTCATTGAGGATATCATCAGCTTCCTGGCCAAGCACAGGCAGATCCTGCTCTACTCTGCAACCTTCCCCATCAGCGTGCAGAAGTTCATGGTGAGTCCTGGGCTGATGGCTGCAGGCCACCTGGCACCGCTCGGCTCTCACTGCAGACACGTTGTCACGCCGTGCCCAGATCTGCTCGATGCATTTCAGGGACTGTCTTTGTCTAAAGCAGCCAACAGGCACACGGTTAGATTGTTGTGATTATGAAACAACAATCTAAATGCTTAGTAAGCCACGACAGTGCAAGAGCAACAAAACAAACTCATCAAGCAACACATTTTATTATTTATTTGAGGGAAGTTCGGTCATTCTTGTAATTTGTGATAATTCTCCCGCCTGTAAATGCACATTTTAATCTGTTTATTGTCCTTGCTGTAGTCCAAGCACCTTCAGAAGCCCTATGAGATAAACCTGATGGAGGAGCTGACTCTGAAGGGCATCACTCAGTACTACGCCTACGTCACGGAGAGGCAGAAAGTCCACTGTCTCAACACGCTGTTCTCCAGGGTAACTACTCGCTGTCCAAGCCTCGCAGTCGCTACGGCACTTCGTCTCATTCTGAAATGCTGCAGAAGATGTTCTAACCTTTGTGCGTTACACTTTATCATAAACAAACGGAAACAGAAGTGTTCACTTTTTATTCTTCAGTCTTTATTATTATGGTAGGTGAGAAATGCATAACATTCGATCTTTTTGTTTTCACCTCACAGCTTCAGATCAACCAGTCGATCATCTTCTGTAACTCCACTCAGAGGGTGGAGCTGTTGGCCAAGAAGATCACTCAGCTGGGATACTCCTGCTTCTACATCCATGCCAAGATGATGCAGGTGAGGAAGAGGTGCTCTGTGGAAAACTACTACTTTACTCAGTCACCCTTCAGAAGACGGATCATTAGAGAGCATTAAATAACCATGATCAATAACAAAATAAAACTGGTCAAATAAAATAGAAACTATACATTGATTGCAGTATTTGATTCTAGTAACAGGTTAGATGCGGTGCTCAAGGCTTCAGAAATCTGGACATTTGTCTATTAGGGCCTGGAAAGTGCTTGAAATTGACTCTTGCGTCTTTAAATGTTTTTTGTGGTGTCTTTCTTCCTAGCCGCTTTAGCAGCGTTTTCATCTCTTGTATATTTTCAGGAATACAGAAACCGTGTGTTCCACGACTTCAGAAATGGACTGTGCAGAAACCTGGTCTGCACTGGTGAGCTTCTTAAGTTAAATGATGCATTTAAAAAAAGCCATTAATGTTAAACCAGGAAAAACAAGAGAAATGACAAATCCAACTTCTTCCGACAGATCTGTTCACCAGGGGCATTGACATCCAGGCTGTCAATGTGGTCATCAACTTCGATTTCCCCAAGAACGCTGAGACGTACCTCCATCGCATTGGAAGATCAGGTATGCTTCCTCGATGCTGTATTCTACTTCATTATGATTACACTTCACCGTCTCATTTGCAAGAACCCGTTTACTATGGTAATCTTTGGGCAACCTTACAAGACACAGGATCTAAATTCTTGGCTTCACTTACAGCAGTGGTTTTCAAACTGTGGGGTGCGACCCCTGGTGGGTCGCGGAGGTACTGCAGGGGGGTCGAGGGAAGATTTTTTTATTTTATTATTTACTCCTTTTAGCTTTGTGAAGCACTTTGAGATGACGTTGTTTTTAAAGTGCAGCTATATAAATCAAATTTATTATTATTCAATTGTAAACAAACACTGCTCGAAAATATCTCATTGGTCAGAGAGCTGTGGGCATAATGCTGCCTTTTGCAACATGCTACTTGTGTGAGATAGGCTTTTCTGCTGTTGCTGCCATCAAAACCAAATACAGATATGGGGCAGTCTCAAAACAACAGCCCTGGTTTGAGAAGATCTGCAAGGGAAAGCAAGCACACACAAGTAATTGATAAGCTAGTGTGGAATAGGAATGGTAAAGTGATGTGATCGTTTGCAACCTGCAGTAGAAATATTAGTTAATTAATATATTTTCCTTAAAGAAATTTGAATTTAAAAATCTACTACTCAGGGAAGAAGGCCAACCAGTTTTAATTAGGCCAAATTAATTCACAGTATCTATTACAAGCACTTTTGTTCATGTGTAATTCATAATAAAATTATAGTTGTATCTTTGTATCTTCTTATTATTAGCAGAGAAAATGTAATGTTTTTACAACAATATACAATTAATCCTACCAATATAGATGGGGGGGGGGGTCCCGAAAATATTTCCAATACCCAAGGGGGTCCCGACTGAAAAAGTTTGGGAACCACTGACTTACAGTAAAACCTGTCTCCGTTAGTCTCGATCTAACTGCAGTGTTGACTCTGAACACTTCTTGGCATCCATACCAACTAGTGGTGCACGATAATTATCGGCCCGATATTAGGAATTATGACGTCATCCCGATAAACCCGATAAAAGTATTAATAGCCCCGATAATATACAATATATTTTTTGGGTAAAAAAAAGAAAAAAATCCTGCGGTGTGGGTGGATTGGGATGAGGGGCGCTTGTTTTTCCCTCGGCTCCTCCCGTTTTGCCAGTACTGTGGTATTAGTGGTTTAGGAAGAGGGGAGTTTTTCACAAATCCAGCGCTCCCTAACTCATGCCTGGCTGTGACGTGAATGGTGTGCGGCCGTGAAGCCAAGACAGTAAACAAACATGTCGTCGGTAGTATGGGACTATTTCAAAGTTTCAGAGTTAGATAGTTCGCTTGCTATTTGTATTAACAAATGCGTTGCAGAAGTTCCACGAGGAGGGAAAAAGGCAACGAGCTATAATACCTGATCAGTCGCCTGAAACATCGCCATGGCTACGATGGTGTGTTAACTAGTGTTAATTTCGTCAGCTATTTTTTTATTTAGTTTTAGTCTTAGTCCTGTGTTAAATTTCCTTTTTAGTTTTAGTCATATTTAGTCTCCTTCATCATGTTTTTATTTAGTCAAGTTTTAGTCGACTAAAAGTCTGAGCATTTTAGTCTTATTTTAGTCTACTTTTTGTCAATGAAAACGGTTGAGTCTTTTTTAGTCATCAGATTATATAGAACATTTCAGTCAAACTAGTCTAGCCAAAACCAACAATTTCTCATTTTAGTATATAAATAAATAAGATTATCTTGTCCTTGTTTGATGAAAAACACAGGTTGAATGATTAAGAAAGCAGCTTTGCAGAGAGTATCTGGTCAGGTGTGTGGTGTTTTTACCAGCTGTGTTTTGGCCTCATTGCTTCCCTTCTGATGAAACAATGCATTCGCTTTTTTTCTCCGCCTCATTGTAGCGAAAATGGGCCCAAATATCACATCGTTTCTTTCTCCCAAGCAGTGGTGGCTTTAGACTTTTTCGTTATCAGTCATTTTGACGGACAGGATCGTAACATTTCCGTCATAATCCATTATTATCCGTCGAGTGCACAATGTATCACTCACTCGCGCTGACGGGGGGGTATTCGGATAACGCGACCACTGCTCCTAAGCCCTGTTGTTGCCATTTTATTTTCTGTTAAAGAAGGTTAGTTAGACCATGAGTTAGACCTGAGTCTTCCTGACAGTTCATATTGTGCCGCTGCCCGGTGTAATTCAAATGTACCGCCGCGCGCAGCACAGAAACAGCTGCTGCTCTGCCGCAGCACCGGAAATGGAACTGCTGGGAGAAAAACTGACTATCAGAGATTTAACGTTATCTTTGATAATATGTCGTCTCCTCATTTTTCGTCAACGAAAGTAAAGAGAGATTTTGTCATAGTTTTTATTTAGTAAACTACATTTTCTTTTCGTCAACGATATTGCATGATGATTTCGTTACAGTTATTGTTTACTGCCGTCGGTGCCGTCTCGTCATCGTCTCGTTTTCGTCATGGAAAAAAAGGTCGTTGACGAACATATTTCGTCATAGTTTTAGTCAACGAAATTAACACTAGTGTTAACAGCGTACGAAGACGCCTGCGCTGCTAAACTAGCGGCGAATCCAAAGCCAGCTGCAAAGGCACCGGGGCTTTTACCTATCGACGAGGCTTTTGAAAAAGGCAAGAACTTTATTTGGGAAAATAAATATGGTCACTTTGAAGAGTCAAAACTGTTCTTGGCTTTGTTTTGTTCATAGTAGAAATGCTCATGTCATTTGCTCACTACTAGTCTTTTTTTTACCACCAGGTGTGCAAAAGCTACAGGTACATTTAATATATTATATTATTATCGGGTATCCGTCTTGAGAAGCAGGAAGTTATCGGTATCGGTTTCAAAAAACCAATATCGTGCATCCCTAATGCCAACATACTGGTCTGCCAGAGTTATAAGAGTTGGCTCGGGCTACACTAGGGATGCTCCGATCGCCAATTTTGGGGCCGATCGCCGGAATCAGTATCGTCCGATCGAGTGGGCGGGGCCTATGGGGATCTTCCATTTAAAGTGATGTTTAAAACTCAGTTAATGGGCTCATTCACTGGCGCTTCCACAAACAACAACCAACATAATTATTACATTCAAATGAAGTACATTATTCAAGTTTACATTAACTTTGGATAATAACACGGGAGAAATGAGTGGAAGAGCTCTTTTCCTCTCTCCCTCTCTCCTGACAGCCTGTCAGTATCGTCTCATGCAGCTCACTGATCCAGTAACGAGTGACCCGACAGTGAAGAATACATATATGTATAACTAGTTTAGCTAGTTCCAGAGGTAGATAAAGTAGCTAAGTGTGTTAGGTCTAATGCTGCGTTCACACCGGATCCGATGTTTGGGGGCGGCGCGATTACATGTAAAGTCAATGCAGAGACGCGGACAGACGCGAATTCGTTCCGGAGGCGAGCATGAAGCGGTGGACGCGGCGCGAATCACACGATTGAGGCGATTGAACTGTGCTGCGTCAAACGCGAGAGTTCAATTTTTTTCAACTCCAGCATCATATTCGCGTGGCGCGATCTCGCGGTAGCCAATCAGCGGTGAGGATCTCAGCCTGCCGTCACTGACGTTCAACCAGAAAACATCACCAGTTAGCTCTTAGCACTCAGAGCTCACAGCTCTTCATATCTGTTCAGAAACTGGACAGAAGTTAAACGAGTACAAACCACAGACTGCCTGTGTCATGGCGAATACAGTCGCTGGTTTATTTATGTCTGTAGGCCGTTGTTATGAGTGTGGACGGAGCATATACAACGTTAGCTTAGCCTGGTCGATCCAATCTCCATTCAGAAAACAAGCATTTTAAAAGGTTTTTCACCTGCCGTCTGTCTGCAGACTTGTCAAGCATTAATTCATGGCTTTTACTAACCGATATCAGTATGTTTTTACTTCGGCATCATTCAGAAACGTGTATTACAAGGTGAAATATGTTCATTTTGTTGTAGTTGTAGCCCCCGAGCCAGCGCGTCTTGTTTGAACGATGCAAGTAAACACAGCTGACAACCGCGGTGAAACTCGAGCGATTAGAGCGAAGCGAATATTTGCATCGCGTCCGGTGTGAACACAGCATAACTTCTTGGTGTGTGTGTGTGTTGCGCTGCTCACCGGTCCGTCACAGCGGGTGGAGCTGCAGCATTTCTGCTTCGATGATTAGTTTGATGATCTTTATTTCAAGAAACGTACATGTCGCAATATCAGACACAGCCGTCAGGATGTGTGTCTGTGGCTATACTGTGTGTCACTGTATGCTCTTGTGTGTGTGGCTGTGACGGTACCTTTTGTTTGCTTGATGTTAAACCCTAATACCTGATGTTTGTTAAATTGACCGCCAAAAGATCGGATATTACGAGACTGAGCTGTTGGCTGATCAATCGTGGATCCCAAATATTGCTGTTGGAAGACTTTTTTTCCATTAAACACACCCTGTCCCTCTCAGGGAGGTTCGGTCACCTGGGCCTGGCCATCAACCTGATCACATCAGAGGACCGCTTCAACCTGAAGTCCATCGAGGACCAGCTGGTGACCGACATCAAGCCCATCCCCAGCAGCATCGACAAGAGCCTCTACGTGGCCGAGTTCCACACTTCTGGAGGAGACTGCGACGTGGAGGAGATCGAGGAGAAACCAGGACGCCAGCAGGACGGCAAATAATAACAGGTGAGAAGCTTTGAGATGATTTGTACGACTTTCACTAGATTAAAAATGTGCGACACGTCTTTCTAACCTGCGTTTGATCTCCCCTGCAGGACACGCCGGGCTTCAGCACAGACGACACACGAGCTTCAGGCAACTCTTCAGCTTCTCTTGTTTTCAAAGCCTGTCAAATGGATGAAAAGGTGTTTTTTTATTTTTAAGCATTTCATTGTCTTTTTCTCCCAAAAAGCTGCCTCATTCGTATCGTTTTTTTTTTATGAATTCAGAAGCAATATTGTTTTGCACCAAACTCATGGACCATGCATCCATGCGTATGCGCCTAGTGTGTTTACTAGTATCTCTGACACAGCAGCGTAAATGAGCATCAAAGCTGTTCAGAAGCCGTTGCTCTGGACTCGGCTTCCATTATCGCAGCCTCTTTAACGTTGAAGCGGTGCACTCCCAGCGGCCATCGTCCTGTCCACTCACACTGTTGTCGTCACTCAAGTGCCTTACTTATACTCCCATGTGCACTCATCCATTCATAGCCTGCTGTTTCCTGTCGCTGTGCAGCAGAGTACGAGCACAACTACGATGAATTTAACCTAAACCCCAGTTAATTTAAGAAACATCCATTATGCAAGGGAACAGACAACACAAACAAACAATCTCCGTCAAAAAACATCCTGAATGTGAACGTTTATTTTTAATGTGAACGTTGCAATAAAAAAAAGGGCAGCTTTATTGAAATACTGCGAGACTGTTTTCCCTATGAATAATACAGAGTTTAGATGGGTGGAAACACAAGGCCCCATACTGATTCATGGATGTTAGCCGCTCAGCAGCACGGGGGATTAATAGCAGCCTCATGCTGTGACATTATGGCTGTTCTCTATACGAAATAACATCCTATTAGGCTGGTGAATACTGTAAACCCATTGGCCAGGGAAGCTGTTGATGACTAACGGTCCTCCCCCTGCACGCTGCTACAGCACAGGAGCGTCAGAGGCGGCTTCTCAGCAGCTTTGATGGAAACATTTGCTGATACACATTTCAGTAACAACGGGTCCAAGGAATACTTTTTTTTTTTTTTATGGAGTTTTGTGCAAAACAATAGGTGTTAATTTTTTCCCGACTGCTTCAGATTAATTAAGATTTTGTGAAAAAACAAGGAGCATTTTTGCAAATCATTATTATTTTTAAAGCCCCATCATGTTTAAATTGAAGTTGGTGAATGTATATGTGAATACTCTATCCCAATGCCAAGCTCACCAGCATATTCCCCAGTGTTTAGTTGCTGCTGTTGCATTAGAAACTCCTCTTCTGGCTGTATGAGCTTGAATACTGGATGATGAGACGTTGTCATAAAGTCTTTAAAGGGACAACATTGTCCTTCAATCGAACTGA
The DNA here is from genome assembly GCF_902827115.2 of Pseudochaenichthys georgianus. Lineage (NCBI taxonomy): Eukaryota > Metazoa > Chordata > Actinopteri > Perciformes > Channichthyidae > Pseudochaenichthys > Pseudochaenichthys georgianus. The sequence goes on along the minus strand of NC_047513.1, from coordinate 6,047,976 downwards.
AAATCAGTTTTCTTTCTGAAGCGGCAGCAATATCTTTTTTTTTTTCTTTTTTTTTCAGCACAGATATGTTTGATAATTATTCTAAAGGTGTGAGGGGCATTTGAAAGCAAAATTGTAGCATCTCTGAACAGGCAGCTGTGATCTCCTTGTGTTTTTGTTTTTCCCCCTCCCCTAACGGAGCGTCACAAATGATGAGAAAATAGACATAAAAAAGAAAGTATTTTTGCTTTTAAGATTTATTTTTTGATGTTGCTTAAAGGTGTTTTTAAAATGGGGGGGGGGGGGGGGGAGCTGTGAGGCTTCCTTGGGTAACTGTGGAGGGTTTTTTTTTGGGTGGGTTAGCAAAAGCGAAATGTTTTATCAGATGCTCTCTGGGCATCTTCTCTCTGGTACTTAAAGCAAAAGCTTTGATTTCAAGTTGATTTCCTTCACGGTACCTCGTTTTCTCCATGTGTTAAGTTCCAGAGAGAGCGTTGAGTAAACAGGAGGGGGTTTCTGGAAATCGTGGCAGCGCTAAGATCTTCTTGAACCTGTTCCATGTTTGTTTGTGACGGGTCCAAGCGCCACCACGTATTTCCAACACCTCGTTTCGTTCTTGGGCAATCTTTATACGAGGTGTCATGAATCATTTTGAGGAAACACAATTGTAAATGACTCATTGTTTACACTAGTCGTTTACAATTCTACAAAAAAAAAAAAAATAAGAAAATACTTTGCTTCATGAACGAGGAGGTTTTTCTTCTTCTTCTTCTTTGAAATAGAAAGGTGGGATTTACTTTGAAGCAAACCAAAAATGTGTGTGTGTGTGTGTGTGTGTGTGTGGTTTACATGCAGCTTCAACTAAACCAGACAATATGACCGTTTCAAAGCCATTGGAGCAACTTGGTTAGTTGTATGGATCAGTTAGAATTCTAATAGCATTGAGCTGCATGTAAACATAACCATGTCTTTTTTGTTTTCATCTGCAGACTGGTCTTGTTTTTGTTGGCGATGACTTAAATATCAGTAAGTCTGTTTACAGTTGTCAGGGATGTGATTTATTGTTTCACCTTTTCCATCTTTCTTCATCCCAGGATCTCAATGTGTGGACACCATTCTCATTTCTAAGGACAGATGTCACTTGTTGTTTAAAATGTGTTATGTCTCCCATCACGTCATTCCACGATCTCCTTTGTGACCAATATCACATCAGAGATTACACACAGTAATAGGGGATCCTTTTGTTACTTTCTGGAAATAGTTGGGCAATTTTTGCAAAGAGATAATTTTACCTCCCTGATCTTGTCATAAACTCAACATTGGCTACATAGACTCGACATTAGACGTCATCCCAGATTTTACCTCAACCTTAAAGTTAAAAAAAATCCCCGTTATTACAACTTTATTTTTCCCATACACAATACTGATAGATGGAGACAAATCTACGTCTCTAGGAGTCACAAAGGAGGATATGTTTTCTGATGGTTGATTTTGTCATCTGGTGTTATCGAGACATCTTTGTGTGTGTCAGGAGTGTGACACGGGGGAGGGATATTTTACTTATTTGGAAGAAAACCGTTTAAAAGGGTGACTATTTGGATTCAAACTGGCAGTTTTGGGATTCTGCTAATTCTAAATTGGTTGGGAGGAGGAGAAAAGTTGACTAATTGACTTAAGACAAGTATTAACGGATGGACTGCCTCTAATATTACTGTGCAAAGCTCAACTGAATGTGATGGGTTAGTTTGCTGCACTAATGTAGACTCGCCCACGCTTCTGGCCTTTCCTGCCAAACTAAACTCTGAGCTCAGCACAATTGTGGTATGCTGAGTCACAGTATGATTTCCCCTGCAACATGGATAGAAGACTCTAAATTGGCTCTTAAATAATGTTCTCTTTTGTTTTAATGTAGCGGAGGATAGAGTTGCAATTGCAGTGTTTTCTCTACAACACAGATAAGGAGTGATAATCCAAAAGTGTTGGTTCATATTTTTCATGTGAGTTCAGTCTTTCCTGTACTTTGTGGTCCTACTTTCCCCAAAACAATTTTAAACCACATTGTCATGCCATTTTTTGACTTGGATTGTAATAACCTAAAACCAGTGTTTTGGAAATCTATGTATTTTCCTCCCTCACTCCCCAATCATTTCCTTAGAATTCAACTCGAGTGGTGCCAGAAAAATGTAATTCTTACATTGTTTTTTTTGTTCGCCTTACGAACTGCATCGCAGAGGCACGAGGTATTCCAACAACTCCTGCTGAGCACTCTGTCCTCTCCCTTTGTAACATGGAAAACATGCAGGGGTTATAAATTCAATAAATTGAACTGAAATTGACAATGCCTTGTGTTCCGTTTTATTACATTGTTGATTGATATGACCAGATTTAAAGAATTATAACTAGTATTTCTATCTGTTGTAGCATATTTACATCTTAGTGGTTTGTTTGGAATGGATAGCATTTTTGATTAGATTTTGTAATTCTGTGAAAAACTAAATGCATATAGGATAAGCCTTTATTGAGCCCCAGGGGGAATGCAGGTGTTGCAGCAGCACAGGGACAGAGGTCATTACAGATAGAGAACTGGAAATACAATTTAAGATAATGAGGTATATACTAGCAAAACAGTAGAAACTACAAAGAATGCAAAACTTTAAAATAGTAAATATAGAAAAAGTTACAAGGTAAGTGACACGGTATGATTAATAAGGGCGAGTTGAATAGATATATAAACAGCGGAATAATTATGCACCCATAGTTCTGTAGAAATAAAGCATAATAGAGACATAAGTAAATGATGGTATAAGAGGATTATTGTACAATATATCAAAGTATGTTTATAATTTAACATAATGCAGTATATTATATAATAAAGGTGATAATACTTCTATAGTAGAGAAGTAAAAATGTAACATTTACATCAAAGTATTATAAATATATCAGTCCAAACAAGTAATGTAAGTGACTTTAAAGTGGCTTTTTGTCAAAATGTAATCTAAAAAACTTTCCTTAAACATATAATTGACACATCGATCGCATATTATGCCGTTAATTGACAGTTGACGGTTATTGGCCATCAGCTCCTAGTCAGGGGCTGAGGGTGAAAAGTTAGGACGATTCTAAGGGCCTGTGACTGACAGGGGCCCAAACTATTTTATAACATTAAGAAAAAAATGTTGAAGTAACCAATGTGATATCTTTTCATGGGGCCCAAAATCCCTGGCGGCGCCCCTGCTCCTAGAAATACTTTCACCTTACACACAGGTGCACACTGAACCCGGCTACTGTAGCCTCATCCCAATACCGACTCCTCCTTTCCCTCACTCGCGTCCCTTCCTTGCATCTTAGCTCCGCCTCCGTAAGATGCGAGCGAGAGACACGAGTAGGTGACGCGAGGACAGAGGAGTCCACAGGTATTAATTGGGATGTCCTCGTTCACTCAAACGTCACTCTTAAACACCGTCTGTTAATGATGACATGTGCACAGCTGTATCCCCTCTCATCGGGCTTAACTGAATAACCCCTTAGAACCGGCCCATTTCTGGTTAAATATGTATTTAAATTAATTAATCTTTCTCTTGTTAGTCAAGGAATTCAATGTATGATGGTTGGTCCTACTTTAGTGTTCCGTTTTGGTGTAAAATGTAGCCTACATTTAAATAAAAATATAATGATAGTAATGTGAAAGCCTTTTAGAAATGAATTGCACATAATAATTCCCACGGAGCTGTGAGCACTTATACATTTATGTGACGCTTTTCCACTCATCTTCCAGTTGTGGGTTTTCCTCTGTTGAAATCATAGACTGGTTGAAATGGACCAGCTGGGAAGGTGGGGGCGGGGCTTTTATACGCGAGTAGTGAAAACACTTCCGCGTAGTCTGCTCGCGTGTCGGTGTATCCTCTATAGATGTATAATAAGAACTGGGGCCCTTCTCACTTCGGTTAAATGGATTCTCTGGCTGAAGTCGAATAGTCCATTTAGCTTAGGAACCTTCCTAAAGGAGTGAAATGACCCGGAAGTCCCTCAGTGGCAGCCATGATAAGTGCTGTTCGAATTCTCTAGAATGATGAGAATGATAGGAAAGGAGGTTTCAAACTTCCTTTATAACCTCCTTTAGCTTAGGAACCACTGGACCTCCCTAACCGACAGGAGAAGCGAAAATGCTGCCCCACAATGCCTTGCAGCCGCAGCATTTGCCGTCACTCAACAGTCGGCCGTTCACGGAAACAACCGATTATGACCGAGAAATGATATCATGAAAGTTACGGTGCGTATTAAGCATTTTAAAACGTAGGTGGTAAGTTGCCAAAGTGCTTTGTTTTGAACGTTCATCAGTATTATAATCAAAAAGAGAAATATGAACGTTAGTTTTCACTGAAGTTATGAAATAAAGTCAACATTTCAGTCTTTACTGAGCTGTGTGGGGTTTGTTCAACTTTTAAAAGATGTTTGAATGGTGATATACACAGTGATAGATGTTAAGGACTAACGTTTATAATAAATACATTTGTATTGATTTTAAGATCTTTAGTTCATACAATCATACGTAGGCCTATTGGGATCATGTGTATTAATGTGGACCGGAGGGAGAGGGGGACGAGCAGAAGTTTCACTTTCCTTTTGTATTTCAATTCCAACTTTGGTCATGAAGAATATGTTTCCCTGTTGTCCACGTTCATAAAGCAAAGCAGCAGCATCAGAGCACGGTGCAGAGTCTCTAGATGAGTTCACAGTAGTCCCTCGTTCTTATTAAACATCCATGTTGTAGTCCGCTGTATAGAAAACTGTGGTTTCCATGGTTTCCCCACAGCAGCAGACGCACACAATGACGTCCGCTGGCGCATCATAAACACGTCGGATAGTGAAAGTGCATTCGGATTTTCTAAAGTACCGCAGTCTCTTCTCCTAAGTCCTTTTGAATTCTCCTATCCACTATCCCTTAACCCCGTGACGTTTCACTCAGAGGTCAAGGAATAGACGATAGGGTTAGAACTTAGGAGCTGATTTTTAAACTATCCGACTGCAGCCCTTGTGTCCCTCACTTGCGTCGTTTCCCTGCGACTAGTCCCTCCCACCAGGGAAGCATGGAGAGATGCAAGGAACCCACGAGAAGCAGGGAAATGAGTTTTAAGAGCAATGGGACGTCCTTTCCTCCGGAGTGTCACGTGAAGCGACGTTCGTTTGTGATGACTCTGCACAGCTGATCGTCTGACAGCAGCTCTGTCCCCGTTATTTCCACACACACCCCCGCCTCTGTTAGTACACATTTACTGACACTAACATTTGTATCATCTGTTGTAGACCCAAATAAATAAAATAAAATAAGAACTAATTCTCAAAAAAGATAAACGCCATTCTTAAAATGTATAAACGAACATTAGTTGGATTAATATTGATTAGAGTGCACAAAATAAATAAAATAATTCAGAGAAGAAAAAGAGATATGTTATCTATCAAAACCCAGTTAGATGAACATTCATTGGATTGCACACTTGTTTGTGTGGATATGTAGCAAATTAACATTTTAAATAGCACTTAATGACTGACTGAATGGAAATGACAATAAATGAAAATGTAAAACGAAAAAAGCGATCATGAAAATGTTTCCAATAAATGAATAAAATGATTTTTTACCACTTTGTTGTTCAGATATATCACATATTTGTAACTAAATAATACATGAATTGAAACAAAACACGGTATAAACTGAGGAGTGAGTCTCGTGAGGTTCATGTATTTTCTTCACTCCGCTGGGAAACTGCTCTCATGTCAAGAAGCATCAGATCAGTGCATTCACTGCATCGTCCAATCAGTGAGCGATACACAGTAAGGGGGCGTGGCGAGTGTCTGAGGATTTCATCGAAGGATGGTCTGGTGGTTCCTCGGTTATAGCTCCTCCATTATCGCTCCTCGCTCCTCCGGCAAAAATAAGGCCATTGGGATGCTACTCAAGATGGCGCAGACAAATCAACTTCCGGTGAGACCGAGGAGCGAGGAAATGAAAAATAAGAGAAGTGAGAAGGGCCCCTGGATACAGCGTGGGAGGCGGGGCCTCATTCATTCCTATGAGAGTTGCTCATTGGTGCATGATGATAAAATGGCCCAACTTTTGAGAGAGCGAAACGTCACAGATTACTTGGCATGCCTGAGAAGTACCCGTAGGTGCACTCATAGAGCATGCACAACTTTAACCAAAATGCTCGTTCACATCAAGCACGTCAATTTGCGTACACGTAATAGCACCGCACGTTCATGGTAATGGATGGTAATGGATTGTTATTATGATGGATTTGATATTAACGAGGCGGCAGTTAGCAGCTAGCGGCTAGCTAGTAATTATGCTAATGTGACATCAATCGTTATGTACTTATATTACGCTGTAACAGGATATCTAGTGATATCCAAGCAACAGAGCTTCATTTAGCATGAAATAATGATTGCACTGTATATATATATATATATACTTATAATAATAAGTAATATTAACTTTATTTAATACAACATTTACGGTACAAGATTTAATCATACAGCCCATGTAGTATGATAATGTATTACAGCAAACATGTGCAATATATCCATTATTACAGCTCCGTGGGCTGGCAGTAAGACGATACGGGTCCGTTCTTATTGCATCCATGGGTAAAGATAAACGCAACTCACATTGGTTTCTTATACAGCATCTACGTGTATTCACTGAATTTCACTATCTTCCTTTGTTTAACGGCTCGTTGTAGCTCCAATAGCTCCAGCCCCCACCCTCCCTGTGAGCACAGTGTGCTCTGATTGGTCGGGACCATGCTGAACACGTAACATGAACGTGTCGGGCGGCGCGGTCCCGTGGGTTAGATGCGCGTTCATAATGCAGAGGGAAATAACTCTCAGAATAACGTTATTAGCACATTTTTACAACTTGAGGAACGAATGTTTTTAATAAGGGCTATACAAGTGTTCGTAGTTTATTTAGTTTAAAAACAATTATCCAAGGATTTACAGACCACTCTTTCCCCATGTAAGTCAATGGGAAAAAGTGTTTCCGGGCCTGGCAACCAAACGGAAGTGTATTACCGCCGTTTGGCCACCACGAATATTTTCATCTGAGTCCGGCGCACTTCCTGGGGGCTTGGTATCCTCCCTTTCGTCTCCTCCCGCACCCCTTCTCCCTCACCCCTCCTCGACTCCTCCGTGTGCATTTCAGCTATTGGGACGTCCTTCAAAATGGCGTGTCTTGATCGATTTCCGGGTCAAGTCCCGGAGGAGGGGAAGAGAGGAGTCGAGGAGGGGTATTGGGATGAGGCTTGTGTGTAGTGTCGTGATTGAGGCGTTATTGAGTGTGGGCCCTTCTCACTTCTCTTATTTTTAATTTCCTCGCTCCTCGGTCTCGGTCTCACCGGAAGTTGATTTGTCTGCGCCATCTTGAGTAGCGTTCCAATGGCCTTATTTTTGCCGGAGGACCGAGGAGCGAGGAGCGATAATGGAGGAGCTATAACCGAGGAACCACCAGACCATCCTTCGATGAAATCCTCAGACACTCGCCCCGCCCCCTTACTGTGTATCGCTCACTGATTGGACGAGGCAGTGCATGCATTGATCTGATGCTTCTTGACATGAGAGCAGTTTCCCAGCGGAGTGAAGAAAATACATGAACCTCACGAGAGTCACTCCTCAGTTTATACCGTGTTTTGTTTCAATTAATGTATCATTTAGTGACAAATGTGATATATCTGAACAACAAAGTGGTCAAAAATAATTTTCTTCATTTATTGGAAACATTTTCATGATCGCTTTTTTCGTTTATACATTTTAAGAATGGCGTTTATCTTTTTTGAGAATGAGTTCTTATTTTATTTTATGTATTTGAGTCTACAACAGATGATACAAATGTTTGTGTAAGTAAATGTGTACTAACAGAGGCGGGGGTGTGTGTGGAAATAACGGGGACAGAGCTGGCTGCTGTCAGACGATCAGCTGTGCAGCGTCATCACAAACGGACGTCGCTTCACGTGACGCTCCGGAGGAAAGGACGTCCCATTGCTCTTAAAACCTATGCTTAAAACTCATTTCCCTGTTTCTCGTGGGTTCCTTGCGTCTCTCCATGCTTCCCTGGTGGGAGGGACTAGTCACAGGGAAACGATGCAAGTGAGGGACGCAAGGAATCCATTTAACCGAAGTGAGAAGGGCCCTGTGTCGGTTACCGAATACACACATTCTTTTTAAAACATTGTGAAAGACCCTTGAGCTTTTTTTCCCTTTTTTTTTTAAATGTTTTATTGAACATTTTTAAAACATACAAAAGCTCGGTGAGGATATCATCAACTTATCAACATAAGTGCAAGACATTCATTCACAATGACAACAATAATACATCCAATAAGAGCCAGGGGGAGAGAAAAAAAACATAAAGGCACAAAAACATTTGAGAGGCATTAAGCTTACTTAAAATAATAACCATTTGGAAATGTCATTGCAAATCTTTATAGACATGTTACAAGATTGTATTTTCCTAAGGGACAGAAAAAAGGACTTGAACTCATTTATGAAACAGGGAAAGGAGGGCTTGCCTCCTCTCCATTTACTACAATGTAAATGGTATTTACCCAAAATAATAATTATATTTACCAAATCAGATATGGGAGAATCCAAATTATCAATATAATATAAAATGTGATATATTTTGAAGGCCGGAATGTTTGTTAATTGAAGTAACAACTAATCTCTCACATTCGACCAAAACAATTTAGAAAAAGGGCATAAGAAAAGTAAATGTTCCAACGATTCATCAGATAAATTACAAAAGGAACATGGTTCCACTTCAAATTTAAATCTTGAACTTAAAAAAGTAGAAACCGGGTAGATTTTATGAACAATTTTAAAATGAGTATCTTTTGTTTTAGGAGAAATAGGCCATTTTATAAAACAAGATCCATTACAGATAAAGTGTCTAAATCGGTCCCTTTTAAGCCTCTGTTCAAATTGTGAAAAATGTGGGATTTCAAAGAAGCATTAATAGATTTGTTATTCTTAAGAGTATCGCCAATAAATTCCAAACTAGGTAAAGGTTTTAAAGGGGCCTAGGTTTTGGTGAACATTTCTGCAACATAATTAGGATGCTCTATTCGGACATCTATAGTTCTGTATCTTTGAACCCTGGAATGAGCCCGATATAGGTTTAAGGTTTTACGTGGTATTCGACAGGGTTGCCCTATTTCCCCAAAATTATTTATTCTGACCACCCGAGTTTTAACAACGCTTATTATAAAGAATCACAAAATATTAGGCATTACCCTCTTTGACAAAGAATTTAAAATTAGTCAATTTGCGGATGACACATCCATTTTCCTAAAGAATAAATCCATGGTAAAGGAAACTCTTAACACAATTTCAATTTTTTCAAAAGCATCAGGGTTATCTCTTAATCTTTCAAAATGTGAATTACTCCCTCCATTCATGTGATGATTCCATTATTGACTCTAATATTTAGGAATAACATTATCTAAAAATTATATCAGGAGAGAAGATCTTAATATGTGTAACCGTATCACAGATATGAAGAAATCTCTCAATCGTTAGAGATCTTAACTATTTTTGGCAGAGTTCTTCTCACTAAAGCAGAAGGTATATCTAAACTTATTTATCCATGCCACTCAATTATTTTCCAATTCTTGTGGAGAAATAAAACTCACTACATTAAAAAGTCACAGCTTGTTAAAGAATATGATAAAGGCGGAATTAAAGCTTTAGACTTTGAATCGATGATTAGAACAATTAAAATAAAATGGTTGAAAGCTTTTTTGTCCCAGCCAGAATCCATGTGGTTCCATATTCCAAAGGCCACATTTAAACGTCTAGGAGGGTTTGATTTTCTTTTAAAATGTGATTTTGAGGTTAATAAGATTCCGACCAAATTGTCATATTTTCATAAGCAGATACTTCATTATTGGAAAATGATATTTACCCACAATTTTTCTCCTCATGGATCTACTTTATGGAACAATAGAGTGATTATTATAAACAGAAATCCTTGTTTAGGAGTGATTGGCATGAGAGGGGTATTTTGTTTGTTAGTGATTTACTAGATTGCAATGGTAAACTGCTAGATGTTTTGGCTTTTTCAACGAAATACAATATAACGTGTACTGCTAAAGATTATAACAAAATCTGTAAAGCAATTCCTGTACCACTTATTGAAATGATTCATAATACTTTACTGTACTCAAATGTTGTATCAAAGACCCTTGAGCTGCCATTTGACCTTGAGGGGAATCCCTCATAACATTTGACCAAATCCGCTCTTGTGTCTGCAGCTCTCCACCAATTAGTGCCCTCCGAAATAAACACCCCGCCCCTCTGCAACTGACTGCTCTGCAATGAGCCAATAGCGCTTGAGCGTAACATGACGATAAACCACGCCCTCTTACCAGCAGACACATTCATTGAATGACAGGGGTGTCACCCAATCATTGTTCAGGGTCATGGCCCGTCATCCAATCGTAATGTATCGATAGGCGGGCCGGAGTGTCACACGCTTCTTCTTCTTTGGTACCACCGGATTCAACTTCCGGCTGCATCGTCCTCTGGAAATCACAACGTGAGTAGCTATCGTTAGCTTTATGCTTTATAAAACAAGAGGTTTTACTGGAAACATCTGGAAATATTAGGTGCTTTTTTTCGGAAATGTTAATCATGTAAAGTGGCCTGTGTTTACATTTACCTGCGGCAACCTGTTTGTATTAAGGCTGTCAGCTGCTGGTTGAAAGCTAGCTAGCTAGCTAGCAAGCTTAGCTAACTTTTTCATACTGGCTTGTAGGTGAGGCAGGTTTCATTCAAAACATTAGGTACATTTAATTAAAAAAGCATTAAGCTGTCAATACTTTCTTATCGATGTAAATCATATAACGCTATTGTTCCTTATTATCAGCTGGTTGTACTTACCTGCTGCTGCTCCAATTTAATATTAATGAACATGATCTGTGTGAAAGGTTAAAGGGGCATTCCACCGATTACACTCAGTAAGATCAGTGTCCTCATCATGTTAGGTTTTACTCACATCATGAGTTAAACCTGAAGCTTAGGACACACTATGTCGAATGTCTTCTTTTGCTTCTGGGGAATATTTCGACTGTTGAGGAAATAATCCTGATGATGTCCTTATGGTTTTCTTGTTGACATAAGCACCTGTCTGGAAAACTTGTGTTCATGACAACCATAAGAATAATAATGAGGCATTTCGTCTATTTCCTCAATAATACTTCATAAGTACTCTCTGCCTTATCACATTGGTCCGAATGTGTTGGAGTTGTGGACTACTAATCATTATTTGCAGAAAATAATAAAAGAAAATCATTAATCAGAGACAAAATATAAGATGTATTTCATCCTGCCGACATGCAAAACAACAAAGTAAATTGTCAAGATATTGTGTTAATCATATCTACCCTCTCTTAATATTTCTTCTGAAAAATGCATTGTTTGTATTAAAAGAATATGAATCTCTTTGCAGTTCTTGCAGATTAATTAGCTTTTTTATTCTTTCCTCATGTTATTTAAGCTAATAAAAAAATATGAAGAACCCTGACATTACAAACTATTCAATCGAATAACTGCCTTGAGATGTTAAGTGCTTCTCATACATATGTAACTCACCAAGATTACACTTGAGATATGAACAACCTAGCATACATTTCCAGGATAAATCAAGTTAGGGCTTATCTTATCAGGAAGTGAATCCTTTACTTCAGACTAAATCATTTTCAATCAAGCCCTGCATTACAAATTGTACATTTAGTTTTCGAAAGAAGGTCTAACGCAAGACACTTGTGTGTTTCATTATGTGAGATGTAGGATCCAGAATATGTTTAGCTTGCTGGACTCATACTGGGGTATTAATCTGTTGGTAGCCCCCTAATATTAAAATGTTGCTTTTTTTAAATTACTTTTATTAAACTAAAACCTGCCTGCATTAATAACGTTGCTATTGTTGATGAAGTAAAGTGTGGCAGCCACAAGTGCCCAATCTTATCAATTGGTTGCTTTCATGTCCTCTCCTGTGATGATGTACATGCTAACACTCACCCTCTGGATCTATTTCCTCTCTGACAGAATGGGCAGTGTTTTGGCTGCCAGCTCCCCCAACCCTCTGCCCCCTGCCTTAGGTGGTGTGGCCGCTGCCCCCGGGTTGACGGCGCCCCCAGGCTTTGGGATGCCTCCAGTCTCCTCGGTCATACCCCCCGATGGGGCAGCCTCAGAGCAGGAGGCCGAGAACTCTCTGTCCAACCCGGGGGCATTCGATGAGTGTCATCGCAAGTGCAAAGGTAACTAAAGGGTGTGGAGAGTGATTTGAGTCGAGGCCTTAGAAGGCCGAGTCCTGCTTCTGATAATTCCATATCTGCACTTCCTGATTTTGCTAACCGATGTGTCTTTTGGTATCTTCATGTTTTTCCTCTCAGAGGTGTTCCCGATGCAGATGGAGGGCGTCCGGCTAGTTGTCAACAAAGGCCTTAGCAACCACTTCCAGGTCACTTAAGTTTCCTTTTACATCAGAATTTTTAATCGGATATGAAAATGTATTTATTTTTGCATTTATTTTTTTACCTTTTTAATATAAATACATTACATGTGTTTTACTTTTTGCCCTGTATGCTTTACATAATGCATTAAGAATCAGTTATTATTTATATATGTATATTTTTGGGAATTTCTGGAATTTACTTTAATAATTTCCCATTTTAAATGTTACAATTTAGGTACATTTCTATTGTGGTGGATAAATAAAATTTCATCAATTAAAATGAATTATTTTAATTAAGATGACTGTTTTCCAGCATCATTTAAATCATAAAGCCTTACCTGTTTGACTAACAATACGAACAAAATGAAACATGAGTATCTCTGACAAGCTCTTGTCTCTTACAGAGGTGAATGTGTATCTAAGCATTTCAAACTGACTAATGACCGTGAGCTTTAAATGTGTCGAGGATCTTTTTGAATTGTGTCCTTCTCCCTGTGTTCCAGGTGAATCACACGGTGCTGCTGAGCACCACCGGAGACTCCACCTACAGGTTCGGATCCACATACGTAGGGACAAAGCAGATGGGTCCAGGAGAGGTACGCTGCAGTAAAGCTTCTGGATGAAAGGTGTTTACATGTTGTGTTTCCATGAACAGTAATACATGGGCTCTTTCTGTTCAGTTTTTCCCAGTCATGGTGGGAGACATGGACAACAGCGGCAGTCTTAACGCTCAGATCATCCACCAGGTCGCCAGCAGAATACGATCCAAACTGGCCTTCCAGGTAAAGCCATTAGAATAAAAAAAAGAGTCCAGTACTGCATTATTTTGTTACTTCATCACATTATCTCAATTATTGTTTTCTATTTTCTCACGATGTGGGTGGTGTTAACTGGAGCTAGATCAATAAAATATGCATTCCCAATTTTTGTTTATTACAGTTTCTCGTACCTTAGCAAATAAGTTACAGGCATTAAACTCTACCAAAGGGATATTTTACAACAACAAAAAGGGTTACGGCTGACTCAAAGTGTGTCCAACAGAGAGAAAAGTGAAGTTTCAAACAGTTAATAAAGAGTTTCAGAATAGTTATGTGTAGCACCCTTACAAATCTGGCTTCAGTTGGAGCATAATGTTCTCCTTCTCTTTCTCAGACGCAGCTAAACAAGTTTGTGAACTGGCAGGGAGATGCAGAGATTAAAGGAGAAGACTACACTGCGACCATCACACTTGGAAACCCCGATGTCCTCGTCGGCTCTGGTAGGTCTTCAGTCATTTCATGCATTTCTTTTATTGATATAAATATTATTTTATTTTTTTTCCCAACAACAATTAATATGAAATTACAACTTTTTCCATGCATGCTGCTGTTGTTTTGTATAACTCGAGTGGACTGCACTAAAACGCGGCATTGGCAGGTTTCCCTGAAGATATACATAGGTGCAATGTAGTGTAACATGAATGCAACTGCTTTGGACTCAATTCCTATTTGGAACATGACTATTCTAATAATGCCCCGGCTTCTAGGGTTCCTTGTACAATTTACAGCATAAGATCTCTGAGTATATGTTTCATTATGTAAGCAATACTTTAATATTAACTGAACTATCTACAATCAAATCAATAATGAATTAAACCTTTGAATTGGAATTCAATCGGTTCACAAGTTCTCCAGCCCACTGGACATGTGGGCCTCCTGCTTCCACTACATAGTTGCGATTTAAAGGATAAATGTTTTACTTAAAAAGCTTAAATGTATAATATGAAAGTCTAATTATGGTATGAATGAGGCAACCTTTTGCTTTCCTAATGGTGTTCCATAAGGGATCTCCCCTGGATACATCTGACCTCACTATTCCTTGGATAGATGAAGGTGGTGTTAAACTTGTAATTGAACAACCCATGCCTAGCAGTAATTAAGGAAGTATGTGTTTGTTGTATGTACTCTCCAAAGGTGATCTGCTGTATCACATTTCAGTCACCATTTTTCATCCAAGGACTTGTTTTCAGGTTATTGAAAATAGACTTCTCATTTACCCGAAATCTGCCGCTGCCCCCCCTCTTGTTCCTCTCAGGGATTCTTATAGCGCACTACCTCCAGTCCATCACGCCGGCCCTGGCTCTGGGGGGGGAGCTGGTGTACCACAGCAGGCCGGGGGAGGAGGGCTCAGTCATGTCTTTAGTGGGCAGATACACAGGTGAGGCTGCTTACTGTTCAAAAGTAGAATCAAATGAAGTTGGCCTACACTTCCATAATGTAGTCTTTCATGTGATTAAACCAGCGCTGACTTGTCCCCCTCTGTACAGGAAGTAACTACATCGCCACATTGACCGTGGGCTCAGCAGGGGCTCACGCTTCATACTATCACAGAGCCAACGAGCAGGTACTTTCTCTCCTGTATTACAGTCTCGGCATGTATAAAATAATAATATAATATATAATATAAAAATAAGCAATTTGTGGAAAAAATACATATTGTCCTGGGCTGTAAAGCCAACATCTATGATAATTAAATGAAAATGCATAACTGGCCTCCTATGTGTTTTTGTTTCTTTTTTCGCTGTGCTGAAAGATGTTTTTATAAATCCTTATTCATCGTCCTCTAACCATCTTCTCTTCTACAGTTGCAGCTGGGTGTGGAGTTGGAGGCCAGCAGCCGCATGCAGGACACCAGCGTGTCGTTCGGCTACCAGCTAGATGTGCCTAAAGCTAATTTACTGTTTAAAGGTAAGAAAAAAACTAAGTATCGGCATCAAAAAATCCTTTCAGTACCAAAAGTGAAAGTGCTCTTTTGCAGAGTTAAAAAAAAAAAAGTGTTTATTATGTGATTATAATTTATTTGTATTATATATTGTAAAGGGGAGGCTTATTTTCTTTATTTAATACACTGTTGGGTAGCTCAACATGAATTAAATCATCATCAATAATACTAATGTAAATCCCAGGGAGAAAAATATTAGTTTAAACCTAAATATCATTTGAAAGGAAGTATTATGGATCTGCAGAGGTATCCCGGCTTTTAGTATTCTAAAGACGGGTATGTTTGGTACAGATTCTTTAAAAACAAATGACTTGATGATAAAGAGCTATGATGCACAAATAATCAATCACACATGAATAATATCACAATTGCAATTCAAGTCAAAATAATCACAAGTAATTATTTCCAACTCTTGCCGTCCTTGTTCTCATATCTGATGGAATGACTCTCATTCTAATGATGCGTCCCCTCCCTCCTCCAGGCTCATTAGACAGTAACTGGGTGGTGGGGGCCACGTTAGAAAAGAAGCTGCTCCCCCTGCCCCTCTCTCTGGTCCTCTGCACCTTCCTCAACCACCGCAAGAACAAGTTCCAGTGCGGCTTCGGGGTCACCATCGGTTAGGCTCCGCCCACCGACAGACTCAGAGCGGACACCAGCACCACCGTGTCCATCTTTCATCTGTCACTCCATCCTGACAATATCATGCTCTAAGTTTCATCGCATGGTGAACAGAAGGTAATAATTTAAATCTAATGCATTTAAAACTGTACGATTGAATAATGATCAGAAGTGAAACAAATAATGTGATTGGTCAGCAATTTTGACTGTGGACTCCGGACACATACCAATAGACTGTAGAGATGTTGTCACATGGAGAGACATCACAGAGCTCTTCGTTTTTGTCCCTGAGTTCAGTGCCTGTCGCTCTAGTCTTGAGTTTTATTCCTGTTTTTTTACTGTTAGTCTGTCTTGGCGTGCGGTGAATGAAATCGTTGTTTGTTAAAAGGTGATTTATAAGTTTAGCAGCCAACAGGAAGAGGCGGTACTGCATGTCACGTTCAAAATCCATCACTTGTTTTGCCTTTTTTATGTTACTTACATATGGAAAAGTATATATGACCTGTATATACCTCTTGGAAACTGATAAATACCATTTCTTACAGAAAACCTTTGTCTTGTTTCCTTCAATCAAACTCGACTGTGAGTGTTTGAGTTCTATACAGACTGCTCACTTAAAGGGGACCTATCATGCAAAAAAAGCAGTGAAGAAGACTTCCTGCGCATGGTTGCCCTTCTGTTTATTCTCCGCTGTGGCTCTTTTTCTCCCTCCCCGAGGCAAGCGTTTGCTCCTCCTGCTGTAATTCTCTCCGGTTTGCCACCAGCAGATGGCAAACACCCATCTGACCGTGCGGCAGAGTTTCAGTTAGATTTTTTTCCGCCGGTCAATATGTCCGTTAAAGTTTAAATCTTCCGGACAAAATTAGAAAAGTGCCGGTCAAAGGTCGTCTTTGTCATTTATTGAGCTTTAAAACAAATGAATAACGACTCTATATAATCATATAAGAATAAAACACGGAGGACGGAGATCTCTTTTTCTCCCCCTCTTCTGACAGCCCAGCAGCTGATCTCAGATTATGCTCCCCTCTCCTACTGGGGGGCGTGGTCAGCTGCAGCTCATTTGCATTAAAGCTATGTCACAGAATCAGCCCTTGCAAAAACAGGGCTGGAAAGAGCAAATGGAGAGAAATGAGGCATGGCTAATGGTATTTTGAAAAAAAGACTTCACAGCAGGGTGGGAATTTCACGACGGCCACGGCCGTCGTTGCCCCGCACTTTGGCCGTGATGCCCTGTTAAAAAAAAATGCAATTCACGGCCAAAGTGGCCTTTGTGCCCCTGTCAAAAGTAAAACAAAATGTCCTGGGGTATTTGTATTTTGACTAGCAATTTAGTTAAATTGTTTCGTTTATCAACGCTACAACATAGCGTTTCGTGAGTCGGTTGTCGTTGTTGGGGGGAAAAGCAAACAGCTCAGCAGGCTCCCGTGAGCGGGAGGGCGCTCCTTCTTCACTACAGACTATCGCGCCACCTAACCATTCGCCAAAAATGTTTTTAATACGAGCGGTAACCGGCCAAGCGCCGTGCAAAAAACAATCTTCAAATAAAAGAAAGTCACCGGAGGAGTTAAAGGAGTGACAGGGAGTTGGCTGCAGTGCCGCGTCCTAAAACCCTTTTATAATCTATCGATTAGATTTATGATTCGAAAATTATAAAAGTAGGGTAGACATGTGGAGATTATCCGGCTGAACAAAACGTGCATTTATCAAACGGGTTTGTTTTCCACAGACCTTATTTCCAGCTATTTTCCAAAACCCCGTGGAGAAATGCCATTGCTTTTTGTCGAGGGAACCAGCAGCTTACTTCCTGGTTTTAGGACGCGTCACTGCACCTCTCAATATGATGCAATATAAACAAGGTCTTCTGTCGGCTCTGTACATCAATGCCGACCTATGCTGACAAGTCAGTGAAGAGTAGACAATATAAAGGTATTGGCGAAATGTCCCACCAGTTTAGGATAATGAAGGTTCTAATCAAATCAATTACATATAGCCATTACATGTCTAACTCCTAATGACAGGAAGGCAGAAAGCGCATTATACAAATAATAATACTCATAATAATAGCAGACATTTTTTAACAATGACCACAATATCATTATTTTAATAAACCAAATATGAACAATTGAGGGAAATGAGGAAGAACTGATAATTAAAATGTTGTAGTACAAGTAGTAATGTAGTTAGTGCATAAATTATTGCAACAAATGTGTTAATTTTCTTCATTATTAGTCGATATTTTTTTGGTGGACGAATGCCACCAGTGACAATAGAATGTTACCCTTACTGTCTACCCCTGACTGACTTATGTGGTTTATGGCTGAACTTAACGTATACGTTTAAGAAACACTATTGCTATTCAGCCGTTTGTAAAACGACTGGTGTTGACTTTAGTGCTACACTTTTCAGTCATGTTGATTGACCAGCGTAATTTAACCAAACAGCCTTTGTGCCCTGTCATGTGGCCTTTGTGCCCTTAAAAAAAATGTGAACGGGAAGGCCAAATGGCCTTGCCCCTAAAATGACGAAATTCCAAGCCTGCTTCACAGACATGTTTTATATAGGTATGGCCCTACAATATATTATTCAAATATAGCATGATAGGTCCACTTTAAGTTTACATTTTATTAGTTACATTTGGGGAAATATTTCATTTAATCCAAGGTTAGAAATATCCTTTAATTGAAATCTACTAGACTTCATCTAGACCAGTGGTTCTCAACTGGTGGGTAGCGGACCCGTTTCGAGTGGAGATGATGAAGAAAAAAAGAATTGAAAATAAATAAATATATTTTCTAACGCTGTGCATGCAGTCGGCGTTGGACTGGAAGTACCGGAGACCATAAACGCTTTTGAAAACTTCTGTCACGTAGTGATCATCTTCTCAATAAAACATCTTTGCTGATTTTTTTCAGAATCAAGATTGTTGCCGGAAGTCCCCACGGAGAATAACTTTGCGGTAGAACTACTCTTTATACATCTATGGGTACAACTTCAGATACAAATGAACACATAATGATGTTTGATGATTGACAGGTCACAGAACAATGGGGGCTATCTAACCTACCCACAATTCACACAGACAAGTTCAGCTGTCAGAACAAAGTGAAAAACAAACAATGGCTTACAATATTATTAATATGTCGGGTAGTAATAGATCTATTTGTTTTCTTAGTGTACCAGAATGCGTAGTTTATGTTAGTATTTCAAAAAAATCTCCTGGGGAAGAATCCCCCCACACCCCCCTGCTGGGGTTGGGTTTTCAGCATGTGTGCCTTTTTATGTTATACAGTTCAGCTTTGATTCCATCATCTCATTAAACCTTTTTTAAAAGCATACTTTAGTTCTGTGAAGGGATATAAGCCCTGTACTTCACTTTTATTAATATTGTATGCTGAAAAGCGTATATATTACAGCACGATTTCTTGTTGAATAGATTTGAGTGGTTCAAATTTTGGTTCGCGATTTATTGACAAAGGGAAAAGTGGGTCGCGAGGCCTGACCAGTTGAGAACCACTGATCTAGACAACTACTCAAGTAAACCAACAATCTTTTAATACATGATGTGAAATTTGGTTTGCCAAATGAGAACACATAACTTCAGTTACATCTTTATTCACCTCTCCCCAAATTATGACTAAAAGGTTTGTGTCACCTTTGCAAGCTAATTTTAAAATACAATATTATAATAAAAGTACAAAAGAGATTCAGTCAAATAAACAAGTTGGGATTGTTTGCAAATATTAATAAATGATTTGTCGCTTTATCAGTGCTTAAGAGTATAAACACATTATGGCAGAATAAGATCCGTTTATAATTTATTTGTATTTCTTATTAAAAAATTTATTTTCACAAAATATGAATCAACGTGTAGTAGTCAAATTAAGTAATTTAATTAAGTAGCATAAGATGGAAATGTTCAAGTATCTTAAAGTTGTACAGTTGTATTGTGCCTCTTGATATTTAATCTCTTGCACAAACAGATGTTATGGACTGAGTCATGAAACAGCTTTACAAATGTGCCTTTAATTGTATAATATTAAACTGTCTTGGTAGGACTCCCTCTTCTGTGAAAAACTCTGAAACACTCCTCTTGAGTCAGACACCAAAAGACGGAACTGGTTTTTTCAATTTTTATTTTGTAAATTATACATTGTGTGAATGTGAAATAAATATCTGGAGTGTTGGGGCTGGTGGAAGACTGTTTACTGCGTCTTCTGGGTGAAAGCCTCCAGCAGGACGGACAGCTGGCTCTGCAGGTCCTGAGCACTGGCGTCCAGCTGGGCCCTCAGCTCCTCTCCTCTCTGGGCCAGGTTCAGCTGGATCTCCTGGGTCTTCTGGCTCACCTGGGTCTCAAAGGTCTGGGTGAGGGGGACCATGCTCCTCTGGAACTCCTCCAGGCTCTTCTCCATCTTCTCCTTGATCTCCTCGGTGTAGGGCACCATCTGGGCCTGCAGCTGGGCCGCGCTCTTGGCCAGCTGCTCCCTCATCTCCTGGCTCTTCTGCAGGAGGACGACCTTCAGGGCCTGGGGGTCCATAGCCTCAGCGTAGGTGGCAGCCTCCTGCTTCAGCTCCTCCACCTGCCTCTGGAGCTGTGCCACCATCTCATTGGCAATGGGCTGCAGGCTGGTGCTCACGGTGGTCAGATCTTTCTCCAGACGAACCTTCAGCTGCTCGGCCTCCTGGGTAAACTGAGCGATGTAGTCGTGGGTCAGAGGAGCCACCTGAGCCCGCATAGCAACCATGTACTTGTTCACGGTGTCGGCACTCGCAGAGACCCTGGCACTGAGACACACAGAGAGGGAGAATACATTGTTACATTTAAACCTGTCAATGTCAAGCGAAGAGAATATATTTGTTGGTATTTCTCTAAATCACGACCCACCATTTTTATTTTTGTATTTAACCAGAGATAAAGCATTGAGATAAAATCTCATTTGCAATGCTGAGCTGGCCAAGAAGGCAGCAACGTTACACATAACACAGACATATAAAATACAGTTAAAAACACAACTAAGTAAACAAAAAGACGAAAAGCAGTCACTCCATTGAGCACATTAGGACAGTAAGGTAAACTTATTACTGCAAGAGCAGCTGGTGGTAAGGACCTCAGACAACTTCAATCTAAAACATGCTATTGAGACAAGTGCCCTCAGTTTGAGGCGTGATTGAAGGTCATTCCAAGACCAAGGACCATAATAAAAAAGACTCCTTTCCCCAGCCTCAGTCCGCACAGCAGGAACCTGGACCCGTGTCCAGGCACTGGATCTGAGGTTGTAAGAGTCTCAAACTGGAGCAAATCTGGCACATATGTACAGTGGAAGCTTTCCTAAAATGGCTTTATACATGAATAAAAACCAATGCTGCATCCTGCGCATAGTAAGTGAGGACCATCCAGTTAGGCTATACAGTTTACAATGATGCGTCCTATAGGGTGAGTTTGATATATATCGCAGTGCAGCATGGTAGAGTGAGTCAAGTTTGGCCAAAACAGTGGGACAGGCAAATCTATAGATGGTATCACCGTAGTCCAGCTGGGACAGGAATAAGCCAGAGACCAACCTTTTACGGGATGAAGTTGAAAAACAACATTTAAGTCTGTAAAGGAAGCCAAGAGTGAATTTCAATTTCTTAGTTAGAACTTCAATATGGTGTTTGAAGTTTAGATTACTGTCCAACCAAAAGCCAAGATATTTGTAGGTATCGACAAACTCAACAGAGACGCCATCAAGGGTGTCAGTGGAGAGGCAAGAGGACGCTGACTTGGGAGCAAAAAGCATTGCTTTGGTTTTCTTACTGTTCAAAAGCAGTTTGGAATCAAGAAGCGCATGCTGCAGCGTGATAACATCAGATTTTAAATGGGAAACGGCCATATCCAGAGAAGGAGCACATGAGTAGACAATAGTGTCATCAGCATACATATGATAGGTAGAAAATTGCATCTGATTACAAATATTGTTTACATATAATAAAAAGAGCAAAGGCCCCAAAATAGAGCCCTGTGGAACTCCCTTCTCTAAGGTGACAGGGTCAGAGACAGTACTACCAACCTGACGCATTGAGTACGGTCGGTTAGATAACTCTGAAACCAGCAAATGGCGTTATGACCGAAACGAGACACCAACATAACATTAGACAGAATGTGCTGATCTACACTAAGTCAATAAACAATGCAGCCAAGTTTATTACCTGGGAAAAACACCAGATGAAATCACATAAAAAGATTCCTACTTATTTCTCCTAATAAGAATTGCAATTATTAAACAAATCACAAGGATTTTGTTAATAGATGTTAACTTAATAAACTCACAATGGAAGAATCTAATAAATGAAATGTGTGAAAAACATTAGAATAAGAAACCAAATTCGTATCTTTGATAAAAGATGGGAAAATGGGAAAATAATAGAACACAAAACATTTATAATGACCAGCTGGTTGGATGTGACGATTTACGTATGAGTATTAATATTGTATCTGATATGTGTTAGCTATACCTTATAAGTAATTATCCATTTGTTTTATTTTCTCCCTTTTTCTGACATGTGGATTGTTGTGTAGTTATGTTATGTGTTTAAGTGTTTATGTTGTAATTAAGGCCTGGTAATACAAACATTTCTGAAAATGCAAATTTAAAAAATAAGTACAAAATGTAAACCTAGTTAGTTCTCAGTCTCACCTCACTTCCTGCCCCAGCTCAGACTGTCTGATCTGCTTCACAGAGTCCTCAGCAGTGAGCGTGGCTTTGGCCACGTAGTCCCAGAAAGCATCCTTCACCAGATCCAGGTCGGTTTTAGGAGTCACCTGCATCAGCACGTTGGCATTGCAAACTGGAGGAAACATCAGAATTCAGTGGAACCCTAATATTTACTCAACCAGACATTAATATTTATTTCAAAGACAAATGTACTCACCGGAGAAAAGTGCGAGAACCACAAGTACCCTCATGATTGAATTTGAATCTGTTGGATAAAGACATTTTTAAATGAGTGAAAATCTGACATTTATTTAGTAATAAAGTGTTTAAATGATGATTGGAAGCATTACCTTGCAGAGGCAGCTTGTCTCTTCTTCAGCCTGAGTGTGATGATGTTGTGCAGACGTCCAGTCAGCTCTTTTATAGCTCTACTGGAGGGTAAAGTCCTTCACTGGTTGCCCCGCTGGACAGATACTGGTCACTGCTGCCACTCCACGTCACATATTATTCATCCTGTGAAACATATTCTCAGGCATCTGTAGGAAATTGTTATGAGACTGAATCAATATGACACGCTTCAAAAACACCTCAGATAGAAAGAAAATGTAAGGAAGATTTCATTTAAACCTCAGATCATTTGATATTGGCATCTTCGGGGCAGTGCAAGGAGCTGATGTATTAACACATTATACCATCATGATGTTTAGCTAAAGTGTGTGCTTATTTATACATCAGATACGGAGGAACATTATTGTCACACGAGTCTAGAGTCTCTGGTGAATTTGAGTTCAATATTGTATCTCTTTCGGCTCCATTTTGGGTCTCTACTACCTGGGGGAAATGCTAATGCTAATTGTTCTGCTATCTTTAACAGCTAGCAGAGGTGTGTACTGGTAACAATTAGGATGACTTAAGACTGGACGGGACACAATAACAAAATAATTACAACTCAACTTGAACTCTATTACTAGGACTTGGGACTTCACTTGGACTTAAGACTCAAGAAAATCCCAAATAAAGTCCCTACACTGTATCATTTCCTGAATCACCTCAGATAAACACTATTCCTTTCCCCAGCCAGTACACTCAATACCCCATCTCCTTTGTTTGAAACTATTTGATTCGAATGATGATTCTTATGAGTTGGTCACTGTGAGTAATAGTGTCACTTGACCTTTGAAGTACTTTTAATTACTGTTTTACAGCAGTTTACACTTCTGAATATATCTACTATATATTTAACATATCATTATCCGTACACATTTAGTACATTAGATGTATGCATTTGCAATGACTGTCCAATGTATATAACTTTGCATTTTTTTTTTCTTTACATGGTATGAATTGGAACGGCTGGAACTGCCATCTCCGGATTGATGGATGGCATGATTTTTTATTTAACCTTTTCTAAACTTGAATCCAACACTGTCAGCAGCTAGATTACGGCACAACTCATACAATCTTGTGAGAAAATAAAAATGAACGTCAAGATGTTCATAAATAATAATGATGGAGTGGGAGAGTTGAAGAGGGGGATAGAGGTACAAAACAAACAAAAACAAGCATAAATCTATCTTTTTTGGAGACAAGCGTGTCATCTAAGATATTGCCAGGCCTTCTTAGAATCTGCATGGGTCATATGAAAACATGCTTATCAGTAGTTCACCTTAATGTACTCCGTGTTATCAGATTCTCAGGAGGGAATTGCTGCATAAGGAAACTTAACATTCCTCAGTACAGATAATCCCGATCAAAGTCCTGCTCACACCTCACTGACCGATAAACGTCTGACGCCAACGCATTGTCTCTAAACTGAGAGGATTTGGCTGGATCATTGTGTTGTATGCTCTGTGCTCTAAGTTATAATGAAGTCATCAACAGTATTGGCTCCACACTGTTAAATAATATTATCTTATCATTAATTGTCTCCAGAGGATGCATCCTACTGATTTCGGTAAACATAGTTACTGTCATTATTTAATTTAAACGAAGAAATGTTTTTGTTTATCAAACATTTATTTTTAATTCAACTCTCAAATGTTTGGCTCCTGTCTCCAACAACAAAGCCAAATGATTTCTTATGTAGGCCTTTTTGTCATTTTAAAGATCATAAAATAAAGCTTGTTCTCAGAGCTAGCCCACAAAATCTAAACAAATGATTATATTGATTTATTTCAAGGTTCTTGTGTGGACTCTTTAAATATAAATATATTAACAATCTTTATTGAACGTCGTTTTATTGAGGAAGTATTAATTGCGAGTTTGAAAGTATATATGTTATAATAACTGCTGCTATTATCCTAAAAGTGGGTCAATGTTTTATGTAAGCTAATTAAATGATTTGTATACATTAAATAGGATAACACTTTTTGATTTAATTTCTTTTTTCTTTTCTCCTTAAAGGTGGGGTAGGTAAGTTTAAACCGGCTCGAGATGCACTCTTTGTTATATTCCATGGAATGCTCTTAACATCCCGATAGCAATGAATATCTGAAGTGCTTTGACAAAAGATCCATAACAAAACGTCATCTGTGGAAGCCGTAGTGCTGTAAAAAGCTCGACCAATCATCTGAGCCGGCCTGGCTAAAATAACTGGATGGCCTGCCTGCCTGTCAGCCTTGCATCTGTGCACAAACGTATCTCGTGCCCTCATTGGTCATGTGCACGTTCGTGTGTGTGTTGGAGGAGGGGCTCTGTAATGAAGTCTGAAGGAAGTGGCAGATTTCTTCCGGTTGTGTATTTTCAAATTCCAGTGCACTCGAGCTGGTTTCTCCAAAGTTACCCACCCCAACTGTTATTATGTTATTTTTAATTATATATTTTTGGTGATATACAATATGTCATATTTTGTTAATATATTTTTCAAAATAAGGAAAAGAAAAATAAAAGAATACAAATTATAATAAAAAAATACAAATAATACCCAACAAATAAATACAAAACAACACAAAACTGATATAAAGAAAAATAATGAATGCTCAAAAAAACACAAACCTAGCTGTGGAATGTGTCTGCTAGATAATGAGGACAGGAGGTTTCATCACACAGTGGTGGTGTCACTGTGATGTGGAAGCAGCAGTGACAGCAGGGCACTGAGCGCTGGACTTTACTCCTCCTGCTCCTCTCTGGGACTCTGCTGCTATATATACTGATCCAGGAGCTGTGCACAACACACTCTGCATCCATCACAGCTCAGCCACAGGTGAGACACCCCCACCAGGAATATCACATTACCATATGGAAAATAAGCACTGAGAGCTAATGTTGCATGTTTCTTTTCAGCTGCAGTCATGAAGGTCCTCGTTGTGCTCGCCCTCGCTGTTTTCACAGGTGAGCAAGATGGGTTTTTTTTTTTTTTTTATTTAGCTAAAGAAAAATGGTTATTCATTCAAATTGAAATAATAATATGTTTGGATCTTGTGTTCTTCCACCAGGTTGCCATGCCAACATCGTGTGGCATAACCAGCCCAAGCCCCAGGTGGAGATGGTGAAAGATGCATTCTGGGACTACGTCGCAAAGGCAACCATGACTGCTGAGGATTCCCTGAAGCAGATCAGACAGTCCGAGCTGGGAAGTGAAGTGAAGTAAGTCTCAGAATAAAAGACCCACTAACTAACGCCTATAAGGAAAATAACACCCTTGAAAACTACTTGAATGTTTCTCCATATAACATGAAATACCTTCAAACAAATATGCAACAATCTAAGTTAAGGACCATCCTTAGTTATTAACTATTAAACAACAACTGCCTTTTTTTAAGGTAATATTTATTCCATATTTATTTATTAGCTTTTTGCCTTCTATTACAGATAATATATTGGAAAAAGGGATAGAGGGGGGACAATGTTGTGCCTTATTCCTGGTTAATATCTAAAGGAGGAACCAGAGTTTCTCATGACTTATTCCTGTGTCCCTGCAGCACCCTGATCTCTGAGAGCACCGACGCGGTCAACAAGCTCACCGACGCTCTGCGCACTCAGGTGGCCCCTCTCACCCAGGATCTCATGTCTAAGTTTACCCAGGAGGCCGAGCTGCTGAAGGCTCGTCTGGAGAAAGATCTGACCGCCGTTAGCGCCAGCCTGCAGCCCTACGCCCAGGAGCTGGTCGCTGACCTCCAGAAGCAGGTGGAGGAGCTGAAGAAGGACGCCGTCCCCTACGCTAACTCCATGGACTCCAAGGCCCTGAAGGCCGTCCTGGTGCAGAAGAGCCAGGAGCTGAGGACCCATCTGGACAAGAGCGTCGCCCAGCTGCAGGCCCAGATGGTGCCCTACACCGAGGAGATCAAGGAGAAGATGGAGCAGAGCCTGGAGGAGTTCCAGAGGAGCATGGTCCCCCTGTCCCAGAGCTTCGAGAGACAGCTGACCCAGAAAACCCAGGAGATCCAGCAGAACCTGGCCCCATACGGAGATGAGCTGAGAGCCCAGCTGGACACCGACATCCAGAACCTGAAGAAGCAGCTGGAGGCTCTGTGGAAGTCCTTCACTAAGATGACCCAGTAAATTGAATTTTATCTATACCATTATTTATGTTTTTATTTCTCTCAAACACCCTGCAACAGCACAGTAAAAAACATACTTTCCACGCTGTACTCAAGCAACAGCAAAGCATGATGGACCATGGTCACATCCCTAGAAAGCTTTTTATACGGACCATCTAACGATTCCTACCATTAACACAACTGAGGATGCTTCCCAATGTTCAAATGAATTTTAACTCGCCATCGTATGAGGCTATAACTTGGGATCATTTGGCTAGCATTAGCTCGTATGAGGCTATAACTTGGGATCATTTGGCTAGCATTAGCTCGTGTGAGGCTATCATTTGGGATCATTTGGCTAGCATTAGCTCGTATGAGGCTATAACTTGGGATCATTTGGCTAGCATTAGCTCGTATGATGCTATAACTTGGGATCATTTGGCTAGCATTAGCTCGTATGAGGCTATAACTTGGGATCATTTGGCTAGCATTAGCTCGTGTGAGGCTATCATTTGGGATCATTTGGCTAGCATTAGCTCGTATGAGGCTATAACTTGGGATCATTTGGCTAGCATTAGCTCGTATGAGGCTATAACTTGGGATCATTTGGCTAGCATTAGCTCGTATGAGGCTATAACTTGGGATCATTTGGCTAGCATTAGCTCGTATGAGGCTATAACTTGGTAGAACAGATTTATCTTCAAGTATGCTGTGCATTGCCGGAGCTGATCCAACCTCTCAGTTCTCTATTCTCAGTTTTGAAATGTTCTCTTCTACCTGATCATCAGTGTTAAATCAGTGTTGGTTTTATGGGACAGAAAAAAAAGTGCAATACCTAATTTTCTATGTTTTTATTGAAGGAAAATGCTATAATGTTACTGTTACTACTGTATGAGCTTTCATTTGTAAAACAACAATAAATAAGTTAAATGTATATTGTGTTCTAAATGTTCTTCATCAATTCAAAACTATACTGTGACACGACTCCATGCGTTAATGTTCAAAAAGCTCTTTATTTTTCTCATACTGCCTGTGCTGCAGCACCTCTTTTCACCCTCTGTCTGACACCAGAGCCCAGTCTGCTCTGATTGGTTAGCTGGCCGGCTCTGTTTTAATGGCGCATTTCCACTACAGCGTGGAGCTCGCTTTAAGTGTGCCGTGGCATGCCCGGCCCGTTTTTGGTTGCGTTTCCACTTGGCGTAGTTCCGGTTAGCGGCTACTATTTCACAGTTTTTCTGGCGTTAGTAAAAACCATGAATTAATGCTTTGACGAGTCTGCAGACAGACGGCAGGCAAAAAACCTTTTTAAATGTGTGTTTACTGAATGGAGATCGGCTAAGCTAACGCAGTATATGCTCCGACCGTCCACACTCACAACAACGGCCTACAGACATAAATAAACCAGCGACTGTATTCGCCATGACACAGGCAGTCTGTGGTTTGTACTTGTTTAACTTTTGTCTAGTTTCTGAACAGATATGAGGAGCTGTGAGCTCTGAGGGCTAACAGCTAATGGCTGATGTTGTTTTTCTGTGGTTCTCATTGAAGATGACGTCACGGCTCCGCCTACACTGCGTTACTATAGTTACTGCCCCAGCTACTAAACTGTAATGGAAACGTAGCATAAAGTGAGCCAGTCCTAACAAGGCCTAACGAGGCTTAGCCATACCGAGCGAGGCCCTGCAGTGGAAATGCGCCATTAGAGATGTCCCGCCCCTTAGCCTATCAAGTACAATGTGTTGCAGCACTAGCCAATATAATAGAATCGAATGGAATAGATGTTACAGAAGCAAACATGGAGTCCAATGGAGGTGTTTCAGCCAGGGTTGAAAAACTCCCTCTGGAGGGAACACAGGGATTTTAACCTTTGCGGACTATTAAATTCACAAAAACCTATATAACACACTACAGGAGAGGGAAACCCTAAAAGGCATAATTGGGCCACTTTGAGGAATGACATTTATGAATCAAAGATAATCTTACAAACATTTTCATGCAAATGTCATGTAACTTTCAAGATAAGAAATGTAATTTCTCTCTTATCAATTAAAAGTGTAGCTCATAAGCAGTGAAACACACACACTTGCTCAAATCAATACACAAATGCAGCTTTATTTGGTCTAGTGTAACTGACCAGTATAGCTAACTGCTAAAATGCAAACTTTAAGGACTCAGATTTGTATCTACATCTCTCCTCTACTTGAGCTCTAGTTACATCTCAGCACTGTTTTGGCAAATTATCAGACAAATACAGATATAGAGAGAACATTTTCAAAACAAAGAGTGCATCAAGCAACACAAGAGGCTCGTCTCAATTGAATATTTCATCTCCTCCTTTCCCTCACTCGCGTCCCTTCCTTGCGTCTTAGCTCCACCTCCGTAAAATGCGAGGGAGAGACACGAGGAGGAGACACGAGGACAGAGGAGTCCTCAGGTATTACTTGGGACGTCCTCGTTCACTCAAACGTCACTCTTAAACAACGTCTGTTAATGATGACATGTGCACAGCTGTACCCCCTCTCATCGGGCTTAACTGAATAACCCCTTAGAACCGGCCCATTTGTCACTGAGCTCTCTGTAAATGTGATCTATGTTATCGGCCCGTCTGAACTTTGACTTAAGTCATTTCATTCATCAAACCTGTGAACATACATTCAATAGGGTTTGAATTTTCTGAGGCCATATCATTTTCATGGAATATTTTGGTCTATTTATTTTAGTGTTGCGACTTTGCAACTTTGAAACCCAAGAAGTCACAACACAGCACATCCCGAACGGGAACTGCACTATAGTAGCCTACATATGTATACTCATGTGGTAGCCCACAATTTCCAAAAGTTTTAAATGTAATGCCTCATGCCTGTTCATATTATCATCAACACTCAGGCCAAAGGTACATTTCCACTCTAATGGCCAATACATAGTTGTATTCAGCGTAATCTGTATCAAAGGTAGATTAATGCAAGGTTTCCCATTTTATAAAAGTTGTGTAAATGTAGGCAGCGGTTGTTAAGTAAGGGATAATGTGCTGCGACGCGGTCATTATGGGGAAAAGAACCTTCATGCCGATCTAGATCCCTCCGCTTCGCGTCGGGCTCCTGATCAGCCTGTCGGTGTTCTTTTCCCCATAATCCATAATAACCAAGTCGCTGCACATTATCCCGCTTATTACATGGCCACATTCTCAACAAAGTAACGTTATGACTCCCAATATTAATTAAAATGCTTTTATGGATTTAGAAAATGATTTTATTGATTTAAAAAATAGTTGTATTGATTTCAATTGACATGCATCCGCTAAGAAAAATAGTCCGTTGTTACCGTTTGAACTAACGTAGCAAGGGCAGGAACTGCTTCGATAGCGTTTTTGAGGAGCTTTCTGATTACAGATTTGAAAACATCGCTGCTTGCTTTAAAAGTAGCACAATTCATGATGTCAAACCTTGGAAAGTATCTAGATATCCCTGCCCTGATGCCAAAGTAACTGGCAACTGTATGTTTTGCCATTTGATGTCTGTCTGGACCGCTGCGTAAAAAGGAGGGTTTCTGCCCGTTACTTCTCCGCTGTTTTCTTGTCCCTCTTGTCTTTTTCTTTTCTTCACTGGGGACTCATCAGCCACTAACCATTCCTCCAAATTACTGTGCTCTCCAAATATATTAAAATGTTAAAATACTCCATGTTGCTATCACACGACAGCGGAAAACTAAAGACAATCAGACAGTTTGCTTGCTTTTCAAACTGTTACATTTGAAAAACAGTTAGAGCGTCTCTTGTCAGTTTGAAAAGCCAACGGTAGGACCTGCTTGCGTTTTTGAGGAGCTTTTTGATTACAGATTTGAAAACATCGCTCCTTGCTTTAAAAGTAGCACAATTCATGATGTCAAACATTGGAAAGTATCTAGATATCCCTGCCCTAATGACAAAGTAACTGGCAACTGAATATGTGTCACCATTTGATGTCTATTCTGGACTGCTGCGTAAAAAGGAGGGTTTCTGCCCCGTTACTTCTCCGCTGCTTTTCATGTCCCAGTTTGAAAAGCAAACTGCATGCAGTTTGCTTTTCGGCCCAACTGTATACAGTTCAATCGACCGGACTTCTTTCTGAAGATGTGAGCGTCCTTAAAGGTGGGGTAGGTAAGTTTCAGAAACCGGCTCGAGATACACTTTTTGTTATATTCCATGGAATGCTCTTAACATCCCGATAGCAATGAATATCTTTAGTGCTTTGACAACAAATCCATAAAAAAATGTCATCTGTAGAAGCCGTGGTACTGATGGCCTACCTGCCTGTCAGCCTTCCATCGGGGCACAAATTTGTCTCGTGCTCATTGGTCATGTGCGCGTTCGTGTGTGTTGGAGGAGGGGCTCTGTAAGGAAGTGGCAGATTTTTTCCGGTTATGTATTTTCAAATTCTAGCGATCTCGAGCCGGTTTCTCAAACTTACCTACCACACCTTTAACAACGGTCAATAAGTCCTTGACAGCGGTCTGTCTGTTCGGTATTAACAACGTGTCACGTGTTCTGAATTGACCAATCAGAATCGAGTATTCAACTAAGCCATGGGTTAGGGTTAGGGTTAGGGTTAGGGTTAGGGTTAGGGTTCTTTTCCCCATAATGACCAAGTCGCTGCACATTATCCCGCTTATTACATGGCCACATTCTCAACAAAGTAACGTTATGACTCCCAATATTAAATAAAGTATATTAAATAAAGCAGACTATGAACCACACCTACTGGACAACGATATAAGAACGACCTTTGACCCTTAAGTAAAGTGAATTCTGTTTTTTTTTTATTATCTCATGATGCAGTGATTTTCAGATCAAAAATCTTTTTATTACCTTTCTACAATGCATAACCAGGACTTGTCATTTAGAAATGGAAAGCAAAATGTATGCATATCCAAATGAAACGATGGTTTGTACTGGTTATATGTACAAAGGGAAAAATAACGGAAAACACAAACAAACAATAACAACGACAAAAGTAATCCCCTCCATCAGGGGTCTCAAACTCAAGGCCCGGGGGCCAAATCTGGCCCGCGACTTCATTTTATGTGGCCCCGCAAGAGCTTGCAAACAATATAATACGGTTACATGCCGCATTACAGAAGCAGGTTGCCCATAAACTACATGTCCCACAATGCATCTCATTTTGTGACATGCGCACTGAAGAGACTTGCAATTATTTGCCCTGGACTTCTGCTTTCAGGTAGTTAATTACTAAATTATTATCCTATCCGATAATAATCAGAGGCAATAATGTAATATAATACAATATCTTATATATATATATATTATACATTTATATAGTTACAACTGGCCCTTTATGTAAATGTGGCCCGCGATGAAATTGAGCTTGACACCCCTGCCCTACATCCACTGCCAGTGAGCCTCATACACACGAATATCCACCAGAAATATTGTTAAATAACGCATGTAATACATAATGCATATTCATATTTTTTATTTTGTTGTAAGTAAACTGCACTGATCTAAAACTGATCCCACTCAATCTCTGCTCAGATTTTTGGGGTGTTCCTCATTTTTGACCTGTGACGTGGAGCCGAAATAACACACACACAGCAATAAAAGATGACAACAGCACAGTTGGAGCTGGGAACTTCGGACGCAGGTCAGCAATCTTGCTCACATTTATTGGATCGCAGTAAGTCACATGCAGTGCATAAATAGAGAGGGAGGCTCATCAGTGTCACAGACGTCACAGATCACATCACTGAGGTGAGCTCTCACACGTCTCTAACAGCAGGCTGGTCTTGTATGGGTTAATTCAGAATTTTGATTTGTTGGAACTGTTTCAAATAATTTAGTTTGAACATTTGAGTTTATTTATGTGTAAAAACTTTGAGTCACTTGAGTAAAACATCCTAAAATGTATATTCAACAGGTGAACATTTTAGCTTTTTATAACTAAACTACTCAAATGAACTAAAAAGGTTGAAATAGTTTTAAAGTGTTTATCATGTGATGTTCCAGGTGTCATCATGAGGGTGTTTGCAGTATTCCTTGGGCTGGCGGTCCTCTCAGGTGAGTTCAAATGTATTTTTAGACACACATAAAAACTAGAAAAAGGAAGAAGAAGACAATCACATGAGCAAGGAGGGAAGATAAGAAGAAAGACAAATAAAGTAAAAACAGATTGAAATGTCTATCATTTAGATCCTGTTACACTTTTGGGCTTTCATTTTGAAATCACTGTCTACTATAGAGACCACAATAAGTCTGAGATAATAAAGCCAAAAGGAGCTTTTATATTTCAAATAAGTTTCACATTCTCTTTTTACTTCTGTCTGTTCTTTAGTGGTTTCAAAAAATCTGATCAAATACGAGTCCCAATATGTATTTAACAAAATGTGGTGTGGCCTCACAGATTTGAAAATATAACCTGAAATCAAATGACTTGTACATTTTGGAATCATTGATTCAAAAAAGGTGATTTCTCCGTAATCCAATGCCAAACATCTTCCATCATGTTTTGTTTCCCCTCTAAAATAGTAAGAAGTGAATATTTAATCTTCCTTGTCTCTGTGTAACGCAGGCTGCTATGCCAGAAGTGTTCCTCAGGATGAGATGAAGAACTCCTGGGAAGTCACGGTCGAGAAGTTTAACGATTATCTCACCGACCTGAACTCAAAGGCCGACAGCATGGTGAAGGGCATCAAGAGCTCCCAGATCAACCGGGAACTGGAGTGAGTCCTTTCACGTCACACTGAAGAATTTAAGAAGAGTTATCAGAGTAATACATCTATTTATTTGCACCTTAGACCTGCCAGGGACATGTGGTTCCCTGATAAATACCTCATGTGCTATAAAGTCTACAGATCATAGTTGACCATCCGTTCAAATAAATGTTTTACATTTAGTCCAATAAAGTGAAATCTATTCACTCATCCTCGTCTACCTGGATACATCTGCAACTACAAGCAAACTGGTTCACATTAAGAGAAACAATAGCAGTATCGCTAATACTATTTAATAATGTTGAATTCATTATAATTATCGCTTAATGCAAGTGTACACTAATGAATGGTTTAACTCTTTACCTGCCTATGTAACATTAAACTGCAGCTATGTGTAATGGTTAGGGTTTGAATTCAACTGAAATGTGTTTCTATTTCCTGCGTGTTACATTTTTTCACTCCACTACAGTATTTGTGTGACTGCTTTAGTCAGTTCTCAAATTAACATTTTCCATGTGAATTCTGTCATCACTTGTCAAATATGATCCATTCCAACCCGTTAGTGAACAATGTGTTGAAATGGCTGCTACAACATTTAAACGCTGCTTATACCATGCATCAGCAATAATACTCACTTTGTAAGTACTTTAAAATCTCAGTTGATTTTAATGTTGATACTTCTATTTGTTTGCATTCATTGGAATGCAGAATTTGAAGTTGGTGGTAGTGCTACTTTTACTCAAGTAAACGATCTGACTTGTGCTCGCTAACACTGAATAGAACATGTCTGGGTCTTTTGTTCTTGTCAGATTGATTGGAGTCTGTCTGACTGGTGATAGAGCAACACACAATGTTGTTTACTCTGTGTGTGTGTGTGTGTGTGTGTGTGTGTGTGTGTGTGTGTGTGTGTGTGCGCGTGTGTGTGTGTGTGCGTGTGTGTGTGTGTGTGTGTGTGTGTGTGTGTGTGTGTGTGTGTGCGTGCGTGTGTGTGTGTGTGTGTGTGTGTGTGTGTGTGTGTGTGTGTGTGTGCGTGCGTGTGTGCGTGTGTGTGTGTGTGTGTGTGTGTGTGTGTGTGTGTGTGTGTGTGTGTGTGTGTGTGTGTGTGTGTGTTGATTTCACTTGATTTACTAAGCACAGCTCCTGTAAATGATTTCATTCCCTGTTGACTGCTAGCAATGCAATATCTAAAATAAAATAAAAATAGAACTAAAGTAGTTATATAACATACATAAGAAGTTAAAGTCAAATGTCCAATAAAAGATCATTTAAATTAATATAGAATAAAATATTCACACAAGCATTAGAAGAAAGCTGTTTGTGTTATGTTTTCATCTTGAAGTAGGCCTTGAATTGCTCTCACCTCATTCTTGACCCCATCCCTAACCTCCTCCTCCCCCCCCCTCCACCCCTCAGCTCCTTGATCTACGACAGCATGTCAGAGCTGACCCAGTACAGAGAGGACCTGAAGACCAAGCTGGGCCCCTTCACCCTGGAGGCGGCGGGGAGCCTGGGCAGAGATCTGCAGAGGACCTTCGGCAAGCTGGACTGGCACCTGCTGGAGGCCCGGGAGCAGATGAAGAAGTACAGACTGGAGCTGACGACCATGATGGAGCAGAACACCGACGACGTGAGGGTCCGGGTCTCCGCCTACAGCCGCAAGCTGAAGAAACGCCTCAACAAGGACACACAGAGCATCAAGAGGTGAGGGAGGGGCTACTTGTTTTCTAACTGTTTACACACCCCATACAACTAGATGTATACGTACATATATGCATTTACTACAAATCTGTTTATTTCAGTTTGTTTACTTGCAAAATGTTTCCTTTTTACCTTGTTTTACTTTAACTTATGCAAATGTATTTGGCATGTCTGTTGGTAACCTGAGACTTCTTATTTGAATAGCCAATGACTGCTTTTTTAATTGATGTAAATGTGATCAAATAAACAACTTGAGCTAGCTTTTATCTAAAACTAAAAGAACGTGCTTTTTCAAACAAAAATAATTATTATATATTGATTTTATATATTTAATATATATTGTACATACATAACTCGACAGAACATGATGTTTATATAAACATTTAAACCATTTTCAGTTTCATTTGTCTTAAAAGTGTACTGTTTTTAATTATACATTAATGCATAATTAGTGTATAATTATGCATTAGTGATAAACTAAATAAACTAAAGTATAGTTTATTTAGCATTAATTTAGATTTTTCTGTGAAATTGAACATATAAAGTGTATGTTAAAATATATATGTTATATATATGTTGCAGTTGAACTAAGGGACCTAATTACTGCTTCAACCCTGCACTTTATTAAGATATAATAACATTTATTTTTACAACATGCTGTTTCAATGGGATTCAATCAATGAGATAAATCCGAACTTTTGAATCTCGTGTTTAAAATAGTTGTGTCCTTTTTCTCAGAACTGTTGAAGAATTATTTGGGAATCTTCACTCCAGCACCTCCAACAACATGGAGGGCATGAAGGAGCGTTTCGACCCTTTCTTCGCTCAGGTGCGGGACAACGTCCAGGCAAAGATCAGCACCCTGGGTGACCTGTTCCACGACACCACCGAGGACATGAAGGACTGCATCGAGACCACCGCTGAAGACCTGCGCTCCACGCTGCAGGACAAGTTTGAGGAGCTGAAGAACTGGTTCCAGCCCTCCATGTGAAGCCTGTAACCAACAGGGAGAGGACCATCAGTCAAAACCACCTGCGAAAACAGCTTGAAGAGATTCATAACCAAAGATGTTCAGCTGTTATAGTACACACCACCTCCGTGTCTGAATGTGTAGTCACTGATGCCTTTCAATAAAAAACATCTGCTCACATGTGTGTAATGTATATAATAATTTACTATCCAGTCCGAAAGTTCTCTGGTCCAGATTTCCTCATTTGTTTGCAATATAAATGACTTCAACAAATAAGTGAGCGGTGGAAAAATGTCTTACTCTTGCGGATAAATATTTGGAAAGTAAAACATACACTGCAGATTGAAACATCACTGGCATCCATGATGTTTTTTTGTGCGTGTACATTTACACCCCGGTTTAAAAGGTATAGTTCTAATTTCTTTCACTTTTTGTATACAGTAAGTCCACTTGTATGGGTTTTTTCTTTCCTACAAAGCCAACATGTAACAATAATAATATAATGTGATTTAATATAATAATAATAATAATAATAATAATAAAGAATATTTAAATTATTTATTATTAATTAATGCTCCTTTTTGCCTATTTTTGCCCACAGTCATTTATTTTAAGCCACTAAGTGAATGTCTTTATGATATTGCTATGCTAGGAGACGCATTTGTCACTAGTTTACTGTGAAAGATGCTGCTTCATTCTACTGCTGTTCATAGTGTATTGTGGTGTTTCTTTTATAAATGAAACTACGATAGTGATTTTATTGATCACTTGG
Source organism: Pseudochaenichthys georgianus (assembly GCF_902827115.2). Classification (NCBI taxonomy): domain Eukaryota; kingdom Metazoa; phylum Chordata; class Actinopteri; order Perciformes; family Channichthyidae; genus Pseudochaenichthys; species Pseudochaenichthys georgianus. Next base: position 6,010,799 of record NC_047513.1, on the reverse strand, counting down.
CTGCACTTTCAGATAACTACATGAACCCTTTTGAGAGGACTTACTGCTCACTGTTCATTTAGCTGCTGCTTACTATCAGCAAATGTTCTGTCTTGTATCTGACCCCAGGACAACAGTGTGTTCATTGTGAATCCTTCCACCACTGTTAAAAAAAGTTAATTTTGTTGTATTTACTTTTGCACATCCTTCTTTGAGTTTAAAACAGATATAATGTTAAATAATGCTCAAATATCTAGAAGAGACAAGATATTAATTGAAAATGCGCATACAACTTTCCTTGTCTATTTCTTGTTGAGAGCACTAGCCTGCGAGACTGCACGTGAAGCTCAGGCACGGTGAAACCAGCCTTCCACATTCACGTCATTACTACATCCAATCACGTTTCTTTCAACTCTTCTCTGAGCCAATCACAGACGCTCTTTTAGATCAAGACACATCATCGTGTTAGGCTGTCGCTGCTCAATGTTGTCATTTCCAAACATGGCTATCACGTTCTAAGTAGAGGATTTGATATTTATCCTGACAGTTTATTCTCTGTCACAATGAGTAACGTTTGCAGAGAAATCATCACTCTTCAGTTGGGTCATTATTCAAACTTTGTCGGGACTCACTGGTGGAATTTACAGGTAAGCAGCTAGCGCTAAGCTAACGTTAGCATGGCATGTGTTGACAAACTTGGAGAGATAGCTCATAATAATAATAATATATTTATTTTGGGGGGCGCCTTTCATAACACCCAAGGACACCTTACAGGGTTACAGATTTACAATTTACATTTACAATGTTACCTTACAAATTAAAACAGTGGATTTAGTGAAGTATCAGCCGGGGTAAGACAAGACAAACAACAGGAAATGTACTACAAAAGGACACAGGGTACAGATTATAGAGAAAATGCCAGTCATGTTAGCAGCAGCGTGAATGTGCAGTCTGTGTTCAATAAACACACCGAGGACATGCAGTGGAAACAACTAGCATATACACAGGCTACATGGTGCTAGAGTGTGAAGTCAGCACTTTATTTCTGATCAGATAGTCATATTTTAGTGTGAGATATGTATATTAATCACTTCAAATTTAAAATAAATCAACTGGTTTAAATAAAAAAAAGAAATATGTTCTGTATATCGTGAGATGGTTTTGCTACATCCTCAGTCATCTTTAAGGACCCTCCTGCATCCAGCTGCAGATGATGTACTGTATACATTACAACTATACATTCGAGATACTTGTATTGTTTGTGATAAGCTGAACTATTTTCCTTTATGGCCAAATGAAATGATCCTACTTTTGTAGTTGTATACAATCTTTAAAGAGCCTCTTGGATCAGCTGGAAAATGCATCGTCACAAAGCTGAAGACAGGTTTTTTTTTTTGATGATACATTATTTTGGATAAAAACACCCAAAAGCATACAAAAGTTTAAATGAGCAAAACCTTACGTAACAACTGCAGCAGCACAAACCGTAATGCAGCATCAATATCAATCCAACAGAATGTGTAATAATAAAACCCGGAGAGAAAGCCCTTTCACTGCACATTGCTTTTGTTAGTTAGTTTTCCTTCAGTTAGCTTTTTTAGATGGATGACTTGAACCTAGCAGAATTTTTTTACAGTGTGGTATTAGATCTTTTCATTTTTAAAGTTAAGGGTCTGAATGCTTTGCAAAAACCGAGTAAGTTCAAGCCCACATAAATGTTTACTCTAAATGACAATTGTAGTAGTAAAAAAACCATAAAGCATTACATTGCAAACACAGAACTATATATCTTCCGTCCAAAACTTGAGTGAAATCTGTTCAAATGGGTCTGTTTGCAGGATGCCTCTTTGTCCTACGATCCAGACACGTCCCTGGGGGAGATCCAGAGTGATGTCCTCTTTCGAGAGGGACAGACTCTGGGGGGACACGTCACACACACACCTCGCCTCATCGCCATGGATCTCAAAGGTACCGATGTTGTTTCATAATTAAAAAAAAAATGAGAATGGCTTCACTAGTTTAACTATGGGTAAACATTGATATGTCTTACATGGATACAGGTTGCTATAGTAACCTGGTTTTGTATGCTGCTGGCTAAGCTGATGTCACACATTTGTATAACAGGAAGTCTCCGGACTCTACGGCAGGAGGGAAGTCTGTATGACGCCAGCGAAGAGGCCTCCGCTGTCACATGGTAGATGAAAGTGCCTCTGCGTGTGCATTACTTCCTGTGTGTTTACAGATTTTAAGTGCACAACAAACTGTGTCGTATTTATAGTAGGACTGAAACTAACACTTGTTTTCATTATCTGTAAATCTGCCAAGGTGTCTAGATTATGCAGATCATTGTTTGGTCTGTAGCATGTTATAAACTAGTAAGATACAGGTACAGTGTATTCCTGGTGGATTTTGGCACCTTTAACAGGAGGCGTGTGGTGCAGTGGGTTGTGCGTAGGTGTTGGGCTCAGGGTGTCACAGGTTCAAACCCCACTGCAGTCAGCATGTCGTTGTGTCCCTGGGACGCTTCACCCCAAAGTGCTCCTGTGGGGATTGTCCTCAGTGTTGAGTATGTGAGTCGCTTTGGATAAAAGCGTCTAACAAGACGTGTAATGTTAACTCATTATTTTCTTGATACTTAAGTTTTAATGTAATGAAATACTGTACAACAATCCTCAAAGTGCTCACTTAGCAGAGATAAAGGTCAAACCTCTACTGATGGATGTATCAGATCTGCTTACTTTCCCTGATATGGAAGCAACATGTGAGACAGGTCTTGGTCTTTTTGATTTCAAACTGTGCTCCATCTGGCAGGGAGGGAAGCCTCATGATGCACGAAGAAACTCCAGCTGAGAAGAACCCTTTTCTAGAAGATCTGGACAGGCTGGATGTGAGTATTTGTGAAGAAAATCAAACCAACAAGCAGCTGTACGATGCAGAGTATTTTCCTTTCACTGTCTTCTTGAGATAGTGATGCCAAGCCATTTGTAATAATCAACACGAGCACAACCTTTAGTGCCAACGTAGGTTTCCACAATGTCATCATTGTTATCATCAAAGGTTTCTTGTGTCCATCAGGGTGTCCATCTACCTTTTTCACCTTTTGTCTTGAATCATTTTCCCTATTAAGACACACAAGTAAAGAGCAACAAAGAGTCGTACAACATAATACAACTTTAAATGAAGTGGATACAGTTCATACAAATACATGCTCAAAGTACCGATAATGAATAAAGGAAAAAAAGAATGATGACATTTTTCCAGTACGGATAATTATGAAATTAATTACTGAAAAAAAATACTACTAAACATATATAAATTAAGGAAAATAAATCGAACAAATAGTCTCTTAATTAATGTTACTTCCCCGCTGTTACATTTCTCTTGCTTATTTTCCATGAAATGCATCAAAGGCTCCTCGATGGAATTAAAGGCCTGCCTCCTTTTAAGACTGTATGTTATTTTCTTCTTCCGTCACTAGCCTAAGCTCGTCTCATTTAACATGAGATGCCTATGGACACCAACGGCTTCTCCATGTCTTCCTACCTTTGCTATGTGAATAGCCAGGAAGGTATTTAGCGGTAGATAGCACCTGATCACGGCAGGTTCTGGCAGAGAGGGACACACATCAACCACAGCCAGAATGTACCAGCCTGATGGAATCTGATTTCATTGTTTGCATTCCCGCTGTTCGATTGTACTTGATGTAGTCATTTTGATTTAGATTGGTCTGGATTGAGTAATAGTGCTGCAGAAACGTGAAGTGTTTTATCCTGACGGTTTGTTTTTCTCTCCAGAGAGGGCAGACCCTTGCTGAAGATGATCTTTGCTCACAACCTCAGCGCTCAGGTAAGAAAATCTTAACGGAACTTTAAAATTCAGCATGAAATAAGATTTTGCATGAAACTCAGCAGCGAGCCCTGTGAACCCCCCCCCTCCCTCCCTCCCCCAGCTGCTAAAGTGAGCCTGGATGTGAACAGCCAGCTGGCAAGGCTCCAGAAGGCCTACCGGCTGGAGGGCAGCGTGAGGGTGTGGTCCGACTTCCTGAGGCTGCACCTGCACCCCCGCAGCATCTCCGTTATCCACCAGTTCAACCACGACGGGTAGAGTACAACGTCAGACTTAAAACAGGAAGGACAGCGTTGGGATTTAACTTCGTGATCGTTTTCACAATACAGACTGATTCATTTGGAATTGTATACTGTTTTCGTCTATATAATAAAATCATATTTTCATATTCGTCCAATTTAAGATGGCAATACTTGTTTAAAGTAATCCAAATCAATTTGATGCCTCATATTATAAGCACTTTATCAGTTTACAGTGACACACAGAATATATAGACTATGCAAGGATTATGTACAGTATACTTATGACTGACAGTGGTGGCATTTACTCCAATACTGTACTCAATTACAATATTGAGGTACTTGTACATTACTTGACACTTTACATTTCCTGCTGTTTAATACTTCTAACTCACTGCAATTCAGATGGAAATATTTTTACTTTTTAGTTTATTAAAGTAGGCTTACACTGATGATGCTAACACTTTGTATTTATACTTAAGTAACACAACAGAACTTAATTTGTAACAGACTATTTTACACGTTTACTTCTGACTACTTACATCAGCATAGTTAGAGTCCTGGATTTCATCAAAATGACAAGATGCACAGGCCCAAGGGAAGACAGAATTATGTAGGATATATTAAGGAGAACCTGTTGGCACATATTTAGAGTTAAGTATAGTGAATAAATAGTATATCACAGCACAAGGTGCTGGACATAAAAGGCAAATCAGTGAGCCCAGACTCATAAATCATAGCCGGATGAAGCACAGTCAAATAATTGATAGCAAGTTAACATTGTTAAAGACATAAGAACAATTAATGTATTCAATTTTTATTAAAAAGAAATGCAAATTCTACTCTTATAAAATGTACTTATCTAGTATCCTATGTTTATATATTTAGTTTGAATAGTAAATTAGTCTATTACCGTGTATCATCAATTATTAATTATTACTTTATATTGAGTATTCTATAGAAACTCTATTTGTATTTGTTATATTTTAAACGTATATGCATTTCCTGGTAAACATGAGGCAGTTGAAAACATATTGGGTATTAAGTATATCTAATCTAAGAACAATTTCATATTGCTTTTACACTGACAGTGCAGTACCTCCTGCTGTCCAGTAGATATCAGGCTTTACTCAGATTTGGCCTTTAAGGCTTTGTTGCTCTTCCTCTTTGTTGCTCTTCCTCTTTTACCCCAGTAGCTGCTTTCACACCACACTTAGGAACTAAAGAGCAGATCACGTTCACACCAGGAAAGTACCTGAAAAGAAAAGGGGGGGAAAGTTCTTTTTTTGGTGTGAACGCAAAATAGAGGGTGTGTGTGTGTGTGTGTGTGTGTGTGTGTGTGTGTGTGTGTGTGTGTGTGTGTGTGTGTGTGTGTGTGTGTGTGTGTGTGTGTGTGTGTGTGTGTGTGTGTGTGTGTGTGTGTGTGTGTGTGTGTGTGTGTGTGTGTGTGTGTGTGTGTGTGTGTGTGTGTGTGTGTGTGTGTGTGTGTGTGTGTGTGTGTGTGTGTGTGTGTGTGTGTGTGTGTGTGTGTGTGTGTGTGTGTGTGTGTAGGGAGGCTCACCGCCTGGAGGCGTTCGGCCAGGGAGAGGCCCTCTTGCAGGGGCCCGTGCTGGAGCAGCTGGAGGACAAACTGCACTTCTTTGTAGAGGAGTGTGACTACCTGCAGGTGAGCCATGATTTTATACTGGACGGTATTATAACCGTATAGTGTAAGCAGTGGTGGAAAAAGTACTCGAAAGTAGCGATTCTTAAAAGTCTGACCAAGGTAAAGTATACTAAAGTACGAAAAGTACTCGCTATGCGTAGTGGCCCATTTCAGAATCATATATAGATATAATTACTGATTATTGATGCAGGAAATAACAACACAATGCCAGAAATAAAAAAATGTAAAAAGTGATTTCATACAAGTACATAACAGATCACAATAATATCAGTGTGAGAAAAAGTTTTTAGAGAGTACTTGTCCATGGACAAGTGAGTTTGGCAATTTACTTGTCCGAATAAATGTTTCACTTGTCCAGAATTGACACAAATTGGGGCCACTGGAATCTTCTTCTTCGTCATCGTATTTTTTACTTTTTCCCACGGTTTTTACAACACCGCTAATGTAAGTGAGCGGTAAGATTTTACTGCATCACACATAGGGTTGGGTATCGTTTGGATTTTAACGATTCCGGTTCTGCTTTTCGATTCCGGTTATTTTTGTTTCTCGATTCCGGTTCTTTGAGAGGGTAAAAATAAGTCCCATGACAAACTGGGATACAAATATATTTATGAAAACATTAAGTCAAATCTGTATTCCTATTTACAAATCACTTTATACTGTTTAATTTCTTACGGTTATTGAATACAATTATATAAAAAATAATCTCTGCATTGTTTAGTTAGTTCCAAGTGGTGCAGTTTGAGAATGTACAAACTCTGCAGCTAGACTACTAACGAATACCAAAAGGAGGGAACACATTAGTCCTGTCTTAGCTACTCTACACTGGCTTCCTGTAACTTTTAGAATTGATTTTAAGGTGCTTCTCCTCATATACAAAGCTCTAAATGGACAAGGACCCAGCTACATTGCTGACTCTCTAATGAACTACACACCTGCCAGAACACTGCGATCATCAGATGCAGGTCTATTAGAGGTCACCAGAAAGAGTCATAAGAAATCGGTGATGCAGCCTTTGTAAACTACGCCCCAAAACTGTGGAACATGTTACCCAACAATATTAGGGAAGCCAATACATTAGGCATTTTTAAAAGGCTCTCTTTACCAAAGCATTTGACTGATTTTACACTATTATACTGCACTATTCTCTGTGATTGACATTGCACTATTTCTTTATGTTTTATTCCCCATGTTTTTATTTTTAATTATTTGATCCCACTTTATGCTTTGCTCTTGCTGCTTGTTTTACACAGATTTGAGGTCTTATTTTTTACTGATGTAAAGCACTTTGAACTGCAATCCCCTGTATGAAAGGTGCTATACAAATAAAGTTATTATTATTATTATATTTATAGCCTATCCTAGCGCTTTTCTACAACTCAAAGATACTTGCACGCTTACACATGTCCTGCAATACACATGCTGCAGCTGCCCAGCTACTCACTGTTTGTAAAAGTTAATAAATAGTATAAATAGCATTTCAATAATGTACTTTCTATACCCTGCTTCATAAACAATACTGACATCCTGCTCCTCCGAGTCTGGGGTCCGGGGATGTGAGGACAGCACGAGGACAGACAAGGAGGCTGCTTCACTTCATAAAGGAAATTGTGGTCAATATTAACAACACAGGAGCTAAAACGCTTAACCTTCATTACGTGTTAGAGAAAGAACATAAGAAAGTTTGACAAAGATGAGGCTGTTAAACAGGCAGCGGATCCGCTGTGTGTAGAAAGAGAGAGAGACGCTGAGCTGCAGCGATCAGCTGATACGGAGCATAGAGTGAGAGAGCTGCGGTCTGCGGGGCTCGGCCTCGCCTCCTGTCCTCACAACTCTTATTAATCCCGGGACCGGACAATTGTTATTTGTTCCTACTCGGAACCGAGTTTTGCTTCCCAACCCTGCCACTGTGCTACACTTCCCGCCCCGCCCCCGTCTAACTGTACAGAAAGCGGCGAGATGCATTTCCTTATGAATCGACAAGCAGAACCGAAACTAACATTTCTAAACGAACAATGGCGGACACGGACAATTTGCGAATGAGTTCTGCCTTTTGTAAACTGAATTTATCAATAATTTGTCAATAAATCAGGGCGAAAAACGTCACTTGTCCGCCGGACAAGTCAATTGAAAGATCTACTTGTCCGATATTGTAAATAACACGTCCCGGACGGTGGGACGTGTACTTTTTCGCACACTGAATATCCACCATAATATCATTTTTTTAAATAATTGTAACCTTTCATGCATAGGGGTCACTACAGTGGACAGCTGTTCAAAAGGTGTTTTCTTGTATATGCATATTTTTTTTTTGCATAGTTGCACCATCAGCCATAGGACCCTATTGCATCATCCCATACACTGCTACTCAGTGCCAAGTCAGTGGAAGTGCATGATACATGCATAGGCGGAGTTTGACATTTGCGCTTGGGGGGGGGGGGCAAACCTTTTTTTACTGACGTCCCAATCAGGGTTTCCGCTAGGATTTTTTCTCACCGGTCAAATGTCCGGACAGAATTTATTTTACCGGACAAATTTGAAACTTACCGGTCATGTTTCAATAATAATAATAGTAATTGTGTAGCAGAGTTTCTGTTAGCAGGTAATTACCGGATTAGGACCGGATATGCTGATGTTTAAAACTCAGTTAATGGGAGTCATTTTTATATTGCTTCAGTTTATAATCGTAACAGATCGGAAAAGTTCAGATTCATTTTTCAATAAATGATTCCACAAACAACATAATTATTACATTCAAACAAACTACTTGTAGTAGATGAAGTACATTATTCAAGAGTTTAAATTAACTTTGAATAATAACACGGGAGAAACGGATCCTCTCTTTTCCTCTCTCCCTCCCTCTCTCCTGACAGCCCGTCAGTTTCTCATGCAGCTCACTAAACAGTGGGCGGGGCTTCAGGTGATTATGCAGCAGCTGATCTGATCTCTCTCTCGTGTCCGGTTACACTTCACTCGCGTTTATCTCCATATCGATCAGATCCAGCTCTCCTGATCGGCCTTTATAGAGAGCACAGATCAAACTATTAAGAGTGAATATCGGCCGATCGATCGGTGCATCGGACATTTTGACCGGCAGGTTTTGAATTTACCGGTTTTTATAAAATGTTACCAGCTAAAAACCGGTAATTACCGGCTTACGGAAACCTTGATCCCAACTATTGCGTGGGGTGCTAGGGTTACAGTAGCAATAAAGCCAGCGCTCACCGCACTGAGTATGACTGTTCCATGCCCGCCGTACACACACAGTCATATGGAAGGGGCGGTCTCTCCCCCCAACAACATTGCATTACATAACTGTAAAACTTATCATAACTGTGCACATCTTATACTGATTTGATAACTACTACATCCCTTGGTTACTCGAACACGCTATAATATCATTAACCAGTGTCCTACCTTATTAAAATATTGATATACGAAATATTTGTATTGGAACAGTTTTCGACGTAGTAATGCTGTAACATATTTCAGCCACTAGGGGGGGCAATGCCCCCCGCAAAATCCGCCTATGGATACATGTCTCGAAACCAAGATGGACGACAGAAAGGACATGGACCAAGTCACCCATCTATATCTTGCCAATCCTTTTATGGAAAGCGTCCCCTGCAGGTATAAAAAATGTGGTGACATCAAGTAACAACTAAGGAATCATATAATTCATAAATGATCAAAGTATTGATTTTATGTTTTCAGGAAATCATGATTAACCACCTGTCCACTAGGGCTGTACTCATATTAGAATATTCGTTCGTTGGAGTACTATTCGGGTTCAATTTCGTTATTCGGATATTCGTTTTGTTTGTTTTTTCCCGTTTTTTTTCTCAAATTGAATTTATTGAAATCTCCAATCTCAACGTACGAGCTTGTTCGGGGGGTGCTAACACTTAACCATAAACATTATCGTCTACTTTCTCCGGCTTTATATGTAGATATTACTTTTCTCTGTTAATCTCCCTCACGTTGTTTCCAAAGCAACAACAACTTCCTGTCAACAGCGCTACCTCTCCTTCAAAATAAAAGCATGTCCATAAATAGGAAGCCAAGCCAAATTACACTTAAGACATACAACTGCAACTAAAGTAACAAACACAATGCGATATCCTTTTCAATTTCAAAGAACACAAATTGGGTTAATAACTATAAAACAACAATACTGTAGAATAACAAAATGAATGCCGTGAATACACCAAAATACACGTGTTGAAGCGGTTCGCTGCTGATTACAAATCTATTATTTGAAAAAACTAGATTCAGAAAAACTAAAGTTCAAATCTTGTTTTTCATGCCCCAAGAGCAATAATAACACTTGGTAAAAAAGTCCTGACTGAGGCTTTCATAATTCATGCATGAAAGGGAGATAAACAATTGTCAGTAAATCTTGGTTTAAGCGGTCATTAACGCCTGGTCTCTCTGCATTTCCTCTCAGGGTTTCCAGGTGCTGTGTGACCTGGCGAATGGCTTTGCAGGCCTGGGGTCAAAGGTCACAGAGATGCTACAGGACTCCTACGGTGGGAGGGGCATCCTGACCTGGGGGTTAGCGCCTGTCAGTCACCCGGATTCAGTGAGTCACCTCCTCCAGAGGGATATTTAAAATGCAGACGTTTTGTAGATGTGCTTCTGTACTCACTTTGTTCCCCCCCCCCCCCCCCCCCCCCCCAGACCCCCATGAGGGAGCTGTACCACCAGCTGAACTGCACCTTAGGGACGGTGAGCATGGCCAGCCACAGCTCCTTCTTCTGCCCCCTCACTCTGAGGGGGGGGCTGGGCAGACGGCCCTCTGCTCCCCCTGCGTTCCCCCATCTAAACTATGATGTGAGTTTTTGATTTAATTTACCATGTTTTATCTGTGCTCTTTGCAAATGTATTTATTATTTTAAAGAGTTTTTAAGGGATATTTCTAATGATTTACTAAGTTCAATTTGATATTTTTTAATACCATTTCAATGCCTTATTTTGACAATTCTTTCTTGACATTTATCTTACTCAAAATTACATTAAATACATAAATGGAACAAACAATATGTGTCAAACTGTCTCTCTTAACTAACACTAAACTAAACACTCATAAAACGATTTAATTTCTTTAAGATTTTTAATTTAGATATGATTAGGAAATTGTTAAGGGCGATGATAAGACCAAAATGATAAGAATATTTATAAATCTATAACTTTAATAGTATCCTATGCTTATATATTTTTCTACTGTTGATATGTGTATATTTACTTTTTCTTGTTTCATTTTATAATGTTGTTCAATGCCAAGTTTGAAGACAAATTAAACTTTATTCAAATAAAATTCTTTTAGGGTGCGTTCACACCTGCCTTGTGTAGTCCGGTTGAATGGAACCCTGGTGCGTTTAGCCGCTTGGTGCGGTTCATTTGGGTCGGTGTGAACACGGTCCGAGACCTCTGAAGAGAACTAAACAACCGGACTCTGGCCCGCTAAAATAGGTGGTCTCGGAACGCTTGCTTGCGAACTCTGGAGCGGTTCATCGCTGGTGTGAACGCAGTCCGCACCAAAACACAGGAAGCGTAGTATTTACGTGTCACAAGAACGCGGATATCTTCAAAAATCTTTAGCGAAAGAGTCTTTCAAGGTTGTTTAGTTAAATAAAGAGTGAAGCAGAATTACGTGTTGAACAGTGTCGTGTAAAGTAAAAATGCTACATAAAAGTAAGAACACCTGTTGTCGGTGAAACGCCCCCCCTTACTGCAGAACGTCTCATTATATGTGTTATAATGTTTTTTAACGGACGTTGTCTGATTATATAATCATATGCGCGGGCCGCTAGTGTCTGTTGATCTCCAGATTAACAGCAGCCTGAGAATAACCTGCCGAAAGTGCCGATGCTCCATGGCGGAGGCTCTGCTAGAAATTGCCAGGATTTGCGTTTTTACCCCCTTAATGTCTGACCAATGGTTGAACAGCATTTCCGTGCACATGACTTGTGTTTAAAGTTTATAGTCCGTTTGAGTTTTGCCCGTGTGAACGCAAACCGAACCTTCTGAAAAATGAAACAATGTAACGAACTGTGGTCTGGTGCCAGAGAGCGGACTAGTAGGTGTGAGAACGCACCCTTAAGATTTGAAATTTAGATTTGAGTAAGGATATGGAAAGGCTTAATATTTGTAGATTTCATATTTTAGGAATCATTGTAATTCAACTAGATTAGATTATAAAGACAAAAACAATACTTTTGTTGAGAGTTTATCATGGCCAAGAGATTCGCAGTCAGTCACCTGAACATGAATGTGTATTTCTTCCACACAAGAGAGTGGATTAGAAAACAATAGTCTCAATCTATTTCCTCCCTGTGGCCCAGCAGCAGCTCATTTTCAACTGTTATATTATTCATTAATTGATATTCTAATGTGATTTTCCCTCTGCCGACAGACAGCAGTTATGGGTCATCAATATTATGTTGTGTAGGTCTAACACGGCTGCAGTGTGTGCTTAGTGTCCATGTTTAGTTAATGTAATATCTTAAAATGTATATAAGGAACTATCTGTGCTGTCCCTCCCCTCTCTCAGCCCTCCCTGTGGTACCACTCGTCGTCCGTGCTGGCCCTGGCCCTCGATGCCCTCACCCTGCCCTACAGGCTGCACAGAGACAGCGTCCCCATGTGGCAGATGGCCGACTCCCTGGCCGTCTCTGGCAGGAAGGTGAGAAACTGCCACTGCAGTATCCCTCATATCTGTTTGGGATGATCCTGCTTTCAGCTTTTAATGGCGGGTCTAATATGAATCCTAGGTGGTGGCTGCTTACGGTGCAGTTCCCTTACCCATGATGCAAGGCAGCTCTCTCCCTGATGCCCTGACTGCCTGCACAGAGGCGTTGCCCTGGAAACCTCTATCAGCTTGCCCTGAACCCGACAACGGGCGATTATACGGCCAGTGGGCGACGCTCAAAGGCTACGAGGGACAGAGGCTAACCAGGTCTGAATTTTCTTATTGAATGAATAATGGAAAGTGTTTGAATGTATTTGGAACACTAGTGCTGTACCCTTCACAGCGTGTCATCATTTCAAAGAGAGTTTTTGCACTGCTATGAAAAACTGTCTGGCCGCTTGCACCTGCCAGGTGTGAAGTTGATTTGATGAAAGGTTCTTGATATATGTTAAGGATATTTATACATACATAGACGGACATACAACATTTTCCTAACCACAGAACACTAACGAACAATATCACCATTACTAAAAAATACTCCTCATCAAAATACACTTAAGTACACCAATACATCAAATGAAGTTTTATTTATATAGCACATTTATAAACGATTTCTGGTGGAGCCAAAGTGCTGTACATAAAATAAAAATAGCCTACAGTAGAGACACTTTACAGCAAATACAACAGCACAGATTGTTCAGAATATCAGTATGAGAAATACGACACCCTCTGTCCTTAGACCCTCTGTCCTTAGACCCTCTGTCCTTAGACCCTCTGTCCTTAGACCCTCTGTCCTCAGACCCTCTGTCCTTAGACCCTCTGTCCTCAGACCCTCTGTCCTTAGACCCTCACATCGTACAAGGAAACAGTTCCAGAGAAAACCCACAGTTTAAGGGAACATGGGAGAAACCTCAGGGAGAGCAGCAGAGGAGGGATCCCTCTCCAGGACGGACAGGCAAATTGAAGTACTCTCCTACTGTTTTCCTCAATACAACGTCTCATAAAACACAAAAAAGGGAGTCATTGGGGGATCACTGACGAAGAGTTCCTAAAATAAATAAATAAAGACGCTGGGAACTTGTTCTTCGATCCTCCCCTTCCCGGGACACCGTATCCGGTGAAGGCACTGTCTCCCTGCATGTAAAATCCACCAGAAAAATATTTTACCCTCAATCACTAACATCGGGTGCAAATAACCCGAACACGTGCATGTTGAAAAACCCAGGGATGGGAGCAGGGCAACACGCCTACCCTGAACCAGTTCTCAACTGGTCAGGCCTCGCGACCCACTTTTCCCTTTGTCAATAAATCGCAACCCAAAATTTGAACCACTCAAATCTATTCAACAAAAAATCGTGCTATAATATATATATACGCTTTTCAGCATACAATATTAATAAAAGTGAAGTACAGGGCTTATGTCTCTTCACAGAACTAAAGTATGCTTTTAAAAAAGGTTTCATGAGATGATGGAATCAAAGCTGAACTGTATAACATAAAAAGACACACATGCTGAAAACCCAACCCCAGCAGGGGGTCTGGGGGGATTCTCCCCCAGGAGATTTTTAGAAATACTAACATATAAACTACGCATTCTGGTACACTCTGAGAAGAAAATAAATAAACCTATTACTACCCGACCTATTTAATAATATTTGATGCCATTGTTTGTTTTTCACTTTGTTCTGAAGCTGAACGTGCTGCTCCTCACAGAGAGAAGAGCAAAGAGGAGAGAGTCTGTGTGAATTACTTTAAATTGTGGGTAAGGGTAGATAGCCCCCATTGTTCTGTGACCTGTCAGTCATCAAACCGGGGGTCATATTTCATTATGTGTTCATTTTTATCTGAAGTCGTACCCATGGATGTAGAAAGAGTAGTTATTCTCCGTGGGGACTTCCGGCTACAATCTTGATTCTGATTGGCCAGAAGACTCGAAAAAACATCAGCAAAGATGTTTTATTTAGAAGATGATCACTACGTGACAGAAGTTTAAAAACAGTTTATGGTCTCTGTCATTTCCAGGAAAACGGCTATTGCATGTGCAGCGTTAGAAAATCGGGCCTTCAACATAAAAGTTTGACTTTTTTCAAGATTTTCTTTTTTTGTAATTTATTTTATTTTATTTACTCGCACATCGCGAACCACTCGAAATGGGTTCCCCGTACCAGTTGGGAACCACTGCTCTAGACATCAGTGAGCAGCCTCAAGCTACCCAAGGACCTCCGCAGCTCAGACAGCAGCTCAGACAGCAGCTCAGACAGCAGCTCAGACAGCAGCGACACAGTGAAAATCATATCAACCCAATCACATGGGTGAAATCACTGATGTTAGTGTTCTGGGGATGATAGATGCAATATACAGCCATTTATTGGAACATGTGCACCAAATGTGTCAGGTTCAGGGGTTGACAATAATCAGACTGATCCCTGATTTTAGGCTGAAAAAGGATACACTGCGTCGGATAAGGACAGTTACCACAGGGCTAAAGAAGTCTTTGAAATCAAACTAAAAACAACCCTTAATTTAGAGGTTTTTAACAAATAAGCGGTCCTTTTTTAGCTGAATTCATTTCATAGTTACCGTATGCTTTAGTATTTAAATTACATAAAGTCAAACAGTTTAATCTAGTCAGGTTACTTTACTCAACAGTAAGGAATTACAAACAGGATTACACATGTAAGATATTAAAAACAAACAGGCAGGCATTTACCCCTTAAACAGATACACGGACATGTTCTTTAAAGTGTTGCTGAACATGTTTCCCCTCAGCTCTCTGGCCCCGGGGACCCGGCCCCCCACTCCTCTGCACAGCCTCAACAGAGGGGAGGATGTCCTGGAGTACTACATCAGAACCTTCTACCCCTCGTCCCCCCTGTGAGTCCCCTCTCTGCCACATGCTGTTAACTCTCATGTCCATTTTTCTTCCTTATCTGGAGGAGAACCAATATATTCTAATCCGATCTGCTCTCCATCTTCACACACAGGGCTCTGCAGTTGGTGTCCTCTCCCAGTAAGCTGACACCACCATTCCCTCGGATATTCACCCCGTCCCTCGGTGCCCAGGGCTTCCTACAGAGCCAGCCTCCTCCACGTGGATGTAAGCAGATTTGTGTTCTTTTTGTAGCTTAAATGGACAGTTTCAGAAGTCAAAGTTAAACAGACAGGAGGGCCAGCAGTGAAGCAAAGCGAGGCCCTGCTGTGGAAGGGGGCCGCAGCACAACGTGTCAGAGCCACCTAAAAGAACATTCAACGTCAGTAAAGGTGTACGCCAGGGGTGGGGAACCTCCGGCCCCCGGGCCGCAAACGGCCCGCAAAACCATTTGATACGGCCCTCGAGGTAATTTATAAACACACGCACATAAAAAAATAAATAAATCTAGACCGCAACACAATTAAACAGGCGAGTGGCTGTTTTTCCTGGCCAAGGTCAGGGTCCTGGAACACAACACGAGCCGAACGTGTCATCGCGTGGTATATGTCTCGTCTGACAGGTGTAGTGCTGACGGAGAGCACCAGAGCGCCGCTCAGTACCCACAAGGAGCCGTACACATGCCGCAGTTTTTGCGTGGCTGTGTCTTTAGTTGAAAGATCTGTCACACTGATCATACACTCAATAACTTTGTTGTTAGTAGCATCTGGTTAGCTAAAGTAAGCTAGGTAAAGGCACATCTTTATATGATCATTATAGTTATACATACAAATAAGAGAATAAAGTAAACAGGTATAAAATACTATATGACAGTAAAAAAAAAGTTGTTATTAATAAACAAGCATACAGTTTGAAAGGGGAGTGATTTGTAAAACATCCATAAAGAAAAATAAAATCTGCTTCCAGTTGTGTTTCATCTGGTGTTGAGAGAGGGCTCCATCGATCTCCTAATGTTGCTCTCAAAGTGCACCAGATTGATGCTTTTAACTTCAACATTTACCCCCTAGAGGAGGTTAGGTCCCCCCCCCCCCCACTTAAATCATGTTCACATGGATAGGAAACAAAATACATTTGCACACATCTTGTGTCCATATCTTTCTGTTTTGGTGGTCACGCCACACCGTGCACGTGCATGCATACGAGAGTCATGGTGAGATATCTGGATTCAGAGGTTGCTTTTTCTTTGCACAGAATGAAAGAAAGGCCAAATGAATGGGCTGTGATTTTAGTTTTTTTAAGCAGAGGTCAATAATTTGTACGGCCTCCGGAGGATGTTGTAAAAATTGAAATGGCCCTTGAGAGGAAAAAGGTTCCCCACCCCTGGTGTACGCTATATTTAGAAGATTTGTATCGCTCTAACTTGACGTCACACAGCTCTTCTCTGAAGGGGAACAGAAGCCGTTATCTGTGCTCTCTGCAAAGCCACCGGACTCCAAAAACAGTCATTTTATCTTCTCCCGGAACACGTGAGCTGCTGCTGAAACCAGGGGTCAGCCTTTAATGATTAATTTAAACTACAAGTAATTATACCTTAAAGGTCTCCTATCATGGAAAATGCACTTTTTGATGTCTTTTATACGTGAATATGTGTCCCCGGTGTCGGGGAACTCACACAGTGTCAGAAAACTAAACCCTCTCTCTTTTCCTCCGTACCCAAATCTCTAAAAACAGGGGTAGAACGTCGCTATCAGAAACAATGCGCAACGTGTTTTGGAAGTAATATGGTCTTTGTTTACATTAGCAAGCATCGCTAACACTCAGAGCTAACCTGTACTGGAGAGAGTATGTGTAAAAAAGGCAGGAAATAAAAAAATAACTCACCTTGTGGTAAACGGAGAGAAAAAACCCGCAAGAGAAAAGGCGTTTGAGCTCCATACTGTTTCAGAAATAATCCGTGATGGGGTTAGGAACATGATATGGCGTTTAATCACGACAGCATTTAGCTGAGTAACTCGGTAGAATTCTGAGCAGACACAAGCTCCTCCTCTTTTTCTTTTCTTTTTTTAAGCTAAGGGCCCAGAATCAGCACTGAGGGATGAGGTATGGCTACAATGGGTGATCTGTTTGGTGTTCAGCCAAACACTTCAGAGACATGTTTTGTATATATCTGAGAACTATAATATATTGATGAAAAACAGTATAATAGGAGACCTTTAACTTATTTTTGAAAAGTCCACCACAATGTTGCATTCTGAAGTTAAATGCAGCACTCTCGTGCACCTGGAGGGAACACAGGGATTTTAGCTCGGGTAATAAAACCGGCAACCTTCTCTCCCTCCCTTCCTCTGCAGCTCCGGCCCCGGTGGTCTCCTCGGCCCCTGTCATGACGTCCCTCCAGTCCTCCACATCGCTCGGCTCCTGGCTGGCCGAGATGCATCGCGGAGCCAGCACTTTAGACATCTGCCGCGTGGCCCCCAGCTTCCTCTCCCAGGGGCCCGAAATGACCGACTACAGGGAGGCCCTGGAGGAGCTGCGCCTACTGTCCCGGTGTTACCGCGACGACAGCATGATACACTCCTCGTCAGAAGAGAGTGATGATTACTGATGCTGGTAGCTTTCTGGTCGTGATTTGAATAGACTGCTAAGGCATCAGCCCGCATGCACACACACACACACACACACACACACACACACACACACACACACACACACACACACGCATGCACAGCAAGAAGAGGAGCGGGGCCCCTTGTTTGATTTATATAACAGAATTAAGTGAAGTGTCAGATGAGGGAATATTAGAAGGTTAGACCTCTACATGTGAGAATACATTGAGGTGATGAATGTAGCATCAAGTGACTGTATGGACTGTGGTTACATTTCCCTAAATGACTGTTTAACTGACTGACTGTGTTTTTTATACTAAGTATACATACCAATATTGTGTTTTTACGTTAAGTAACCAGCAGCCAGAAAAAGCAGAAGGATGCTCATATTCAAGTAAAAGACGGCCACCACAAATGCTTGGTTTCCTTTTTTTTTACAAATTAGAATGTGTCACACAAACTGTTTAAAATGGTTGGAAAATGGTTTCCTGTTATTAATCCTGACAATTAAGTGATTTTTTTATTGTAAAAAAGACCGTAGCTCACTGTCATGATTTCTGCCAGTGGCATTCAGCATCAGGCACATTTAGTTCTTACTGAAAACAGGTCATTGAAATATGTAATGTTGCTGCAGTTGGAGTACATATTGAATTTGTAGTTTGAATATTTTCAAACCAGGACGTCAGAATTCATATTAGTTGACGGTTTCTATTTAGTGTGAATGCTGTGCAACCCCTATAGTTCTTCAAATCTTTATATCTTCTTCTTATTAGTGCGAATGTTGTTTACAGTTATTCAAATCTTTATTCTTATTTCAACCAATACTTTGCTGTCGATTAACTTCAGCATACTTTCAGCTACAGAAACCATTAGAATATCAAACTATTCAGCCTTTTCAGCAATCGATGGGAAACGTTCAACTTTTTCAAAATATTTCATACTTTTCAAAATATTCTGCTTTTTAAACTCCTTTTAACATGGAAGTCAATGGGAGGAAGCTACAAATCCTCTTTTACCTACACCTTGTGCCAAATGTTTCTCCTTCCACATACTTTCAGCTACAGACTTCATTCCAACTTTAAAATGATCACAAGACCCTCGGCTATACAACTTGTTCTTCAGATTTTTCATATCTTTTACACTTTTTGAGATATTTAACTTAGTTTGGAGCTTGGTAAAGAGGCTTTCTTCAGATTTTAACATGAGTGTGTATTGGGCAGCTCGTTGAGGCTTTAGTTTAGAATGTGTGATGTCACCACTAGAGTGGAGGAGAGCTTGAAATTCGCCTTACATTTTCTTTTTAAAACTGCCATAATTCCAAAACCCTACACTCCTGGGACATCATTTTATGCTTGAATTGTAGGAAAAACCTCTTACGTTGAAAAATAAAAATAAATTAAACAAAATGCCTCTTGAGGGCATGAAGTGAGGGAGGGGGGGGGGGACTACTGCGTAGCGTAGTATTCAGCAGCGAACCGCTTCAACACGTGTATTTCGGTTTATTCACGGCATTCATTTTGTTATTCTACAGTATTGTTGTTTTATAGTTTTGTGTTAATGTATACAACCCAATTTGTGTTCTTTGAAATTGAAAAGGTTGTATATGTCTTAAGTGTAATTTGGCGCTTTTATTTTGAAGAAGAGTTATCGCTGTTGAAAGGAAGTTGTTGTTGCTATGGAAACAACATGACGGAGATTAATGGAGAAAAAGTAATATCTACATATAAAGACGGAGAAAGTAAACGATAAAGTGTATGGTTAAGTGTTAGCACCCCCAAAGAGGCACAAGCTCTTACGTTGATATTGGAGTTTTCAATAAATGCAACAAGAAAAAATGAAATTGAAACCTGAATATAAGGTGACCAGATTTTCAAAATTAAAACCGGGGACATTTTGAGTTTTGCGGTCCAAATATCATTAACATATCCAATTTTCTTCACTGTTAATGAAAAAAGGGGGACAATTCTGGTTCAATTTAATTTGAACATTTTAACTGTTGGATACAAACAGAAGGATGAGAGCTCATATATGAGACTTCCAAGGTATTTTATTTTGGAACTCTACATCAGATTGTCCAGATTCTCTCGGAGTGATTAGATGGGGTGTCCTGCTATCACCCTGGAGTGAAATAAGTATTTGATAATTTGACAGTTTTTTATTTATTCTTGTATTAAAAGTTTAAACATAAGGACGATATCCCATATATGAGATTTCAAAAGTATTTTATTTTGAAACTATATCAGATTGTCCTGATTTTCTCTGATTGACTAGATGGGGTCTCGTGCTATCACCCTGAAGTGAAATAAGTATTGGATTGACTTCGAATGACTCTTTGATTATGGACCGTTTCCATTAAATAATAATCAAAATATAGATGGACAATAGATCTAATTTGAGATTTTAAATAGCATACATTTTAAATTGTGCTTCAGAAAGTAATGTTATTTTAGGAGTGTTGTGAGATGGTGTCAACATCAATTGAAATTAGTCACTCAGTGGAAATGTCCGATACGTCTTCACAACTGTATCCTTACATTTTACATTCACTCAGTTATGATGTGGGAGTTATATGTAGTTTGTTTTATATTATTATTGATCACATTATATAGTACATATTTCTTAATTTAAGCTCCAGTATATATGAATATGTTTGGTGTGTTTTTTAGTTATATTTGTTATTGACCGAGTAAACGCTTTTATTTTGAAGGTAGTTTTTACAGGCCTCTACCGTAATGCATAGGATATTCGCGCACCGCAATACAACGTGCGGGCTGGCTTGACTGTTTTCCGAAGTGGGGGCTGGCTTGACCACAGTCTGTTTACCCAGTGTTTCCTGACATCATGAAACGTTTTATTTCACCTTGCTATGTGTTTTTTTTTAACTTATATTAAAAAAACGGGGACATTTCCGGGGACAGTTTCAACCGGGGACAGGCCTATACAAACGGGGACGTCTGGTACAGCCTAGGCCATCATCTAATCAGAGCAGAAATGCCCAGACAGACTGGTACACGCGCACACAAACAATGGCTGTCTATATCACACACACGGTTTTAGTTCAAAAGTTTGCAGTTAAAATATTCTGAAGCTTTTCAAAGCGTTTTTACTTTATTTTCTCTTAATACACATTAATTCACTACTACTTACATTTAATATCTAACTCCTTCAGCCTACTTTCAGCTGCAGAAACCATTCAACTATTAACTTATTCAGCTATTTCAGGACATTGAGGCTGCATGTTGTTTATACCTTTTAAATATTAAGCTTCTTCACTATTTTTCCTACTCTTCCAGTTTAACATGTCACTTTCAAGTTTTCAACAAAGTCATTGCAATGCATTTGAGCTGTAACAATGATACAAATCATTTCACTTTTCTGCATTTCTCCGCTAAGTTCAGCAACACTTTGTTTTTTGTAACTAAAAGCAGCTACAGAGACCATTCAGCTTTTTCTGCTAAATTCAGCAACAAATACAGTTTACAGCAGGAAATGCTTTTTCTAGTTCTATTTCAAAACCTGACTTTTCCAGACGCTGTTAAATATTTATCTAAAAATGTAAAATCCAATTAACTTCTTCCTTGGTCAGTTTTCATTATGTTAGCCAGGTAGAACATTGCAGCTATGGGTTCATCGCACCAAACCAACAGTACCATTCACTTTTGTCCCATGAAAATAAATAACTTATATCATACCAATATCCATTAAAAACAGGTTGTACCCAGCTGAGCAAATACAATACAAAAACACAAATCCAAGACCACTTTAGAACAGGCATTTCATTTTAATCGGAAATAAAATGATACAAGAATTTCACAAAAGGTGAGGAGACGTTAGGACATATTCCACCGAACCGTATGCTTCTACACTTGATTAAAAAAAGGCTAAAACACATACCATCATTTAAACTTATAAAACTGAGATTGCACCCTGTTATTTTACAAACACCCCCATACGATACAGCTCTAATGAAAAAATATGTTGCGTAAAAGTCAAAGGAAATGGAGTAGCATGTGCATAAAAGACATCAAGCACAAATGCCTGGAACCCTACAGCTATTTATCAAAAAACAGGGGTAGTGTTGTGGGATCTGGGGAATGTAAATGAGGGCAGGGGGGAGACACTGGGATAAGGGCTCATGACAACTGTCAAAAATATGAACTAAGAGCGGGAACGGGAGCGAGAGGCAGAGTGGGATTTGGAGCGGGACTCCGAGCGGGAGCGGGAGTGGGAGCGGGCTTTGGCAGGTGTGGGGGTACGTGATTTGGATTTGGACTTTGATTTAGACCTGGCTCTGGATTTTGATTCAGCGGGGGAGCGGGAATGAGAGCGGGAGGCCCTCTCGGGCTCAGCCCCCTCGTCCTCGCTCTTAACTGGCTCACGGCCCTTGGAGCCTGATTTCCTGGAGCGATCTTTAATTCCTGATCTAGAGCGAGACCTGGAGCGAGACCTAGAGCGAGACCTGGAGTCATCCTTCTTCTTCTTGACGTCTTTCTTGCTCTTTTTGCTCTTGAGGCTGCGGCTCCTGCTGCGGTCCTTGTTCTTGGGCGCGCCATTGCTGCGCTCCTCTTCTTCCTTCTTGACCTTCAGCTTATCCTTCTTGCTACGAGATCGGCTGCGGGAGCGGGACGCCGCTCTGTGGACAAAGATCAGACAGTTGAGATTACTTATACTTTCTTACTACCTCAACCTAGCTAAACTAAATGCCCTCTTACACAAAGCTCATCACAACAGGCACAATCATTTACTGGAAAAACGGGTATATTAAATGTATTATACGTAAATGCAAATATAAAATATAATTTCAAATAAAGGTTCTGAACCAAATGAAAATAAGGACAAGAGGAGTTTGAAATGCAAGATGGCAGTGAGAACAGTATTTGAGAAATGCAGCTGTAGGAGATCAGGCTACACTTCCAACAGCTGTAGATATCACGCCACTACCAGCATCATCTGATATACTCTAAATGTACTCGAGTGCACGCACCCCTGCACTTTCATTGACTTGTGAACATTTATTTATACACGTTCTCTGATCTTACTACCAACTCGTGTGCCCACATCTTGCGTGTTTGAATGGCAGCTGCTGAGAGGCAGCAGTAGCATTAGTTACATCACACGTCACTTGTTAGACGTTTTTATCCAAAGCGACTCACGTACTCAGTACTGTGGGCGATCCCCACAGGAGCACTTTGAGGTGAAGTGTCTCAGGGACACAACGACATGCTGACTGCAGTGGGGTTTGAACCAGTGCTCCCCTGATCCCAACTCCCAACACCCTACCCACTGTGCCACACGCCTTTTGGGAGATCAAATTGCCAAAACCAAGCCTCAGAAATGATCTTTCTACGACTAAACGATATACATTCAGACGGGGCTCTCTGAATTCACATTTAAATATTAATAACTGCGAATTCTCCACTTTAGCCTTTTATTAGAATCAGTGTGAGAAAAAGTTTTCAGAGAGTACTTGTCCATGGACAAGTGAGTTTGGCAATGTACTTGTCCGAATACATTTTCCACTTGTCCAGAATGGACACAAATTGGGGCCACTGGAATCTTCTTCTTCGTCATCGTATTTTACATTTTCCCACAGTTTTTACAACACCGCTAACGTAAGTGAGCGGTAAGATTTTACTGCATCACATATAGGGTTGGGTATCGTTTGGATTTTAACGATTCTGGTTCTGCTTTTCAATTCTGGTTATTTTCGGTTCTTTGAGAGGGTAAAAATAAGTCCCATGACATATTTATGAAAATATTAAGTCAAATCTGTATTCCTATTTACGAATCACTTCATACTGTTGAATTTCTTACGGTTATTGAATACAATTATATAAAAATAATCTCTGCATTGTTTAGTTAGTTCTAAGTGGTGCAGTTTGAGAATGTACAATTGGCCCAGTCTCCTCTGATGCTACACTGCAACCTGCCTGTGAGACAGAGTCCAACCACACATGTCCAACACATAGGACATAACCTAATAATAATAATACATTATATTTATAGCCGATAGGCCTAGCGCTTTTCTACAACTCAAAGACGCTTGCACGCTTACACATGTCCTGCAACACACATGCTGCAGCTGCCCAGCTGCTCACTGTTTGTAAAAGTAAATAAATAGTATTTTCATTTCAATAATGTACTTTCTATACCCTGCTTCATAAACAATACTGACATCCCTGCTCCTCCGAGTCTGGGGGTCCGGGCCTCCGGGGATGTGAGGACAGCGCGAGGACAAAGACAGGGAGGCTGCTTCACTTCATAAAGGAAATGGCGGTCAATATTAACAACACAGGAGCTAAAACGCTTCATTACGTGTTAGAGGAAGAACATAAGAAAGTTTGACAAAGATGAGGCTGTTAAACGGATCCGCTGTGTGTAGAAAGAGAGAGAGAGAGAGAGAGATCAGCGATCAGCTGATACAAAGCATAGAGAGAGCTGCGGTCCGCGGGGCTCGGCTCGCCTCCTGTCCTCACAACCCTTAGTAATCCCAGGACCGGACAATTGTTATTTGTTCCTACTCGGAACCGAGTTTTGCTTCCCAACCCTGCCACTGTGCTACACTTCCCGCCCCGCCCCGTCTAACTGTACAGAAAGCGGCGAGATGCATTTCCTTATGAATCGACAAGCAGAACCGAAACTAACATTTCTAAACGAACAATGGCGAACACGTACAATTTGCGAATGAGTTCTACCTTTTGTAAACTGAATTTATCAATAATTTGTCAATAAATCAGGGCGAAAAACGTCACTTGTCCGCCGGACAAGTCAATTGAAAGATCTACTTGTCCGATATTGTAAATAACACGTCCCGGACGGTGGGACGTGTACTTTTTCGCACACTGAGAATGTACTATTTACTTACAAATGCACCGGCTTCTGAATTGCAAACGGCACGATCAGCATGTGGTTATAAGTTTTGTACACGATTTTTAAGATAGAAATTAAAAGTATTATTTAAGATCAAGTACAAATGATGGTTTGCCCTGTGATTGGGTGAGGCAAAAGTAAAAACTCATTGTTTCCTGCATTAGCTGCAGTCCCTCATACTTTACATGGACGCAATGTAGTGTTATCAGATGAGTTTTAAGGTTGCCCCTTCTTAAGTCATATTTCTTCTGGACCTTTACGTATTCTGCAGATTACTATCTTGACAGGGAAACGTATTGTTGATTTTACTATTTTATTTGTATTTAAGTCCCAAAATGAGTTCCAACGGCCCTACTATTAAGTAGACAGCCCTCTGATAGGTTTGATCCTCACCTGGAGTGGGAACGGCTGCGGCTGCTGCTCTCGCTGCGGCTGTGGCTCTTACGAGACCTGCGGCTCCTGGAGCGGGACCTGAGGAAACAGAGTAACAGTTGGCAAAAGGTACGAGATTCAAGGCTTTATTGTCACGTGTAGATAGGGCACAGGCTCCTCCAACAGTCTAACATGAATATATAAAATAAATAACAGATAAAATAGTGCAAGAGAATGTAAAGAGGGGCCAAAGACACGGCAGCCACCATCACCGGCAACATCCAAGTACAATGCTGTACAAGAGCTTCACTTATTGTTATAAAGATGTATTGGACGCCAAGCCAGCACCTTTTTTAAACTTTGCTCAAGACCTTTTTTGTTGTGCAGTTTAACTTCGTCTTACGTTTTTTGCGTGCAGTATGCATCAGGAACTCACGTCAAATAACAGCAAACTAAAGAACCGGTCTGACCTGGAGTGGCTGCGACTGCGAGAATAAGAGCGCTTGCGTCTGGCTCCAGGGCGGTCCTCGATCAGACGGATCTTCCTTCCATTCACTTCGGTGCCGTCGAGCTTCTCCAGAGCCCTCTTCATGTCGGAGTAGAGCCTGAACTCTATCACCCCCTCGTTCCTGCGGCCCTTGTGGGTGTCGGCATAAGTCACCTCCCCTGCCTGTCTCATGTAGTCCTTAAGGGAAAAGCAAATATATCATTAAGTAGATCTGCGAGACAAACAAAACTGAAGAATATGTTGGTGTTCTAAACGGCTATGGATCAAATAGATCTTCATACCTTCAAATCCTGCCAGCTGCAGCGACTGGAAAGATTCTCAACAATGAGCCGATAATCTGTCCTTATGGGTGGACCATATCTGTCTCTTCCAAAGCGACCATATCCACCTTTTGAGGTAACGGGAAAGGACAGGGGGAAAAATGAGGACCCCAAACAAACTGTGGTGGTACATTTATGCTAATCTCCAAGCTACACACTACCAAATATATCAATATTGACTTGGGAAAAGAAAAAAGGGGCAAAGCAAAAGGTGGGAAAAGTATTACAAAAAAAGGCTGAATTTATAATTTGTTAAAAAATATATATTCAAAAGCCTCAACCTATAAAGTACATTTTTAAGCTTATCATTTTAGCAAATGTTGGTAAAAAAAAATTCTATGTGCCTATTTTCTAAATAAGAAACTGAAAAACTGTTTGAGGAAGTACTTACGGTGAACTAAAGCAAGATTCTAAGCTACCCTATCTAGAAAAAACATTTTACTTTTACAAAACATGTTCTTTTTTCAGGCACCCATAAGAACTGAACCCACATCTGTTCCTAACCCCCATGGCATCCTCACCACCCGGCCTGGGCCTAATGGGAAAAGCGGTCTTCATTCACAATGGCTCCCTTTTTTGGTCTGCCCAGGGGCCCAGAATGGTCAAACCACACTCTTGGAAAGGGGGGACACCATGGCCAGCAATAGGGGCAGGCAGTCAGCAAAGGACTCTTCCAATTAAAACATTGAGGTTCTTTGTTAAATCTTTACCTTTAAATTGACAATCATTGTAAATGAAATTAAAAACGGAATAAGACATCAATAGATTACAAGATATTTAACAATCAAATGGCTATTTTTTACAGTATTTAATGAAGACATGTATATCCTTTCCATCAGTAAGCCATTTCCTCATCACATAATCAAATGTAACTGCATTTTCAAACCATTACATGGTAAACCCAAGACTTTTCTTCAAGTCATTGGTGGCTTTGGTGCACACAATAATAATAACTTTTTTTTTAATGCTGTCGTGAGTGGGGCTTGTACACCGTGTGCTAAAATATTTGCAAGACAATTAAAAACAAACTTGCAGCTCTAGAGTGCCCTATCTGAAAGTGAGACATTCATTTATGTTAAACAGGTCATCGAAAACCTGGAAGAATCAATGGGGCCAGAACAAAAGCAAAAACTGGCACAAGGGAGGGCGTGGCGGATCGGTGTAAGGAGTTTCATTTAAAGATGCACAAGTTGGGGTTCCTTCATTAGGCATCGAGAAAAGGTACCAACAGAGCTCGACAATACTGACCAAAATGTTATTTTATACATCTTCATGTGAACTGGTTCTAGATCTTCAAGTTGCTTACTCTTTCTATTTTGTCAGCATTTTAACCAATCTTGCTATTCACACATATTTAGAGACTACAGTGATAATATGCCATCAATCAAAACGCACGTATTGGTGAACATTGTGGACAGACTAACTTATTTTGCACTCCATCGTTTTTAGGTATAGCTTGTGTGACTAAGAAAAGCCTATGTTAAGGAGTGAGCTTAAGTACCACCAACATGAACAAACACTAGGATATCAATTGAGTGCACATCAGCCACCAAGGACAAGCTCAAGATTATACCCCTTTGAAATTTAGATTTTTTTCCCCCAGTAATGAATGAAACCCCCAATCAATGACATATAAAAAATAACTTTTCTTTATTAAACACTTACTGCTGCTGCTGCTTCTTCCTCCTTCACCACCTCCTCCTCCTCTATCACCGCCGCCTCCTCTATCACCGCCGCCTCCTCTATCACCGCCGCCGCCTCCTCCTCCTCCTCCTCCTCTGCCGCCGCCTCCACCACTACTACCTCCGCCACCACCACCACCTCCACCACCACCATAACCTCCATCCCGACGGGGTCCCTTGGTGTGCTCCACAATGACTCTTTCACCACACAACTCCTTGCCGTTTAAGTCATAAACAGCATCATCTGCATCACGGGGGTCATCAAATTCAACAAACCCATACCTTTACAACAGAAGAGAAAATGTTTTAACATCGGGTTACAAAAAAATGTTTTGAGTTCATAATCGGTCAGTCAGGTGGGCACAAACTGGCCAAAACACAACCACTACCCTATGTAGAAAGAGTAGCATGGGCTTTTTAAGATGTTATCAGCATGGCATACTGATAGCAATTTAGATTTTACTGGCTGAAAAGAATGAACTTTATTTCCAGATTTTGACAAGGAATGGTGACTCAGAAATGCGTTTTACACGGCTTGGTGTGTATATATATATATATATATTTTTTTTTTAATGGCTTGTTACAAAACAAATCTGAGATAGTTCATATACAATTCTTACTAGCACATGTTTTATTTCTACTAGTAACTTTACTAATTAAGATATCTGTACACACTAGAAATGTGTATAAAGTCAATAGTCTGCTAATTAATTAAATGGTTATATTGATTGATGATATGCAAATAATACAATTATATTAGCAACAATTTGATGTTTGGTGAATTTATATTCGTTTGATAATGAACCAAACTATTCTTCAGTTAGACTACACAAGTATGAATGTCTATTAAAACAGAAATTCAAAAATGCTACTTGGATATCTATTTTTGGAAGAGTAATGGAACCTTTTTCAAGAGTTTCAAACAAAGATAGTCTTCAACGACACAGCCAACACTTAAATCCCAAAGTTGCCTGGCGTATACAGAAATTGCGAATCTATTGATTTAACAAGGATGCAAACTTCATACATAATGGACAGTGGCTCTGCAAAACGAGCACACGCGTAGATTCACTTTGTTCCTTGTAGACTGGTGGCCATTTTTCGAAAATTCTGAAGACCAAACACTAAATGGGTGATGCAAATAATCGTCGTTGGCAGCCCTTGATACCAGGAACTAGCACCTAACTAACAGATCCTTATTCATAATTAAAAAAAACTCACCACTGGTCTATATCAAAGAAGCTGCACGTTTAAAAAAAACATTGCATTCGTGGAATTTGACATTTTCTGCGATTGAATGTACTGTGAATCATGATGCTGATGTTTGATTAAAAATAAACAACAACCTTCAAGTCCAAACAAAGAGCATTCATAAATACATTATTTATGAATGCTCTCCATCAATGCTGTACTGAATAGCGTCGATGGAGACCTTTGAAACGGACATATCAAGCTTGATTGTACCAAGTATCTTAAATAAAAGAACCCTGCCATATCTAAAGTATTGTGCATTCGCGAGGATCGAAGCTAAATACGAGATTGGCTGCACTTGCACTTGTTTAGCTTGATGTATACAAGGCCGCCAGTGACATTGCCACGTCTAACCTTAGCTAACTAGTTAGCGTTGTCCGAGATAGCCCAAACGTTACCTAATAAACAGCAATATGGGCTTTGATACAGTTTCGAGAAGAATAATAATGATAACAAAACAAACACCTCAGTCCATTACACATTATACACAGTTTTCATTTGTAATGATAAAATATGCTAACGACTAGCTTAGCATTAGCTGGGCACAAGACCAACAAGGCCTAGACGGCACGTTTTCGGCCTTTGCAGGCGTTAGCTTAGCACCGACAGAACACCAAAAAATGTTACCCGTTTTTCAGGTCGACCTCGAGTATCTTCCCGTAGCCTTTGAAAAACCTCTCCACGTCCTTTTCTCGGGCCCTGTAGCTCAGTCTTCCAATGTACACCCTCGACATCTTGTGTGTTAGCTACTGTATGCTAACGTAGCGAAATGTGAGATCCGGCTAAAACCGAACGAGCACACAGACCGGAGGCGCGAGGCTGCAACTATACATACACGCGCTCCTTTGGTACAATAGGTCCGAGCTGCAGGGGGCGCGGCCTCTTCTGTTTGGGTTCTTTTGGCCTGAGTTCAGTCTCTCAGGTAAAAGGTATCACAAGCTAAGAATCTTATTACCTATCAATATTGAGACGAGATTAATTGAATTCCTATTAGTATAAGGTCAATTGAAAAGTTTGTTATGAACTAAATAGGAATGTGCCCTAATTTGGTGCATACAACTGACATATTAAAAGGAAATATAGGCAAAGTACTTTAAAAAAGAAAAACAGTATGGTCCAATACAAATATGTACAACTTAATTTTATTACAGTGTTTTACTTGCATAATCAAATCTTTTTCAGCAATGTACTAGGCAAAAACAGTAAATAAATCAAAAAATTTAAAGACCAATATTAAACGTTTGACTTCACCTCATTCATTTATTTGTAGATTTACATGAGATGAGTTGGTTAATGACAATATGCAAAGTATAAAGTTATCAAATACATGTATGGGAGTGAAACAGTACAACGGTTGCTTCCAAAATGTGGTGGAGTAGAATTATAAAGAGACAGAAAAAAAAGAAATAACCAGCATAGTTAAGTAGCCTAATACAAGTAATAGGTAATGCATTCAATTGAGAGGAGTCTGCCTGCAGGCCTCCACTAATTAAATTACTTTGCACTGTAGCTACTGCATTTAAAATTATGGAACCAACACATGTATGCATGATCTATATTCTAGTACATACAACATTCCCTCAGTGATAGTTGATTATAAGAATGTGATACATTATATATTATCTACGTTACGACACAAGATAGATCATCTAATCTTTCAGGTTCTTTCTAACACGCGGTGAGGTTTTTTGCGACATGTCGATACCGGTCGATACACGTATGAGCCGCGGTGGGCGGGGCTAACAAAGACAAGGACAACACACCAGCAGCTCTTCTTATGTGCCAGTTATTTTTTAACACACTTCGATTCCCTTAAATGCCTTCAACGTTTTAATAGAGAATATTTCAATGAATTTACGCTGTTATTTCAACATGAAAGTTTTTGCAACTTTTTTCTTCACTTCACTGAAGAACGTGAAGTCGCTCAGGGAGGGAAATAACGGTACAGTACGTTAGCCGAATGTTAGCTAAGCAGCAACAGTTGGTCTGTTGGTTGGTCAACTAGCTAACTGACAAAAACGGTCATGGAGCGCGCGACTTTTTCAAAGTACTCGTGGATAGATTTCGCCTTCTCTGTGATCGGAGTGTGTACCTTCCTGGTGGACTGGGGCTCGGACGTGTGGGTGGCCACCGAGTTTTATTGCCGAGGGGACATCTTCTGGTTCGGGGTTCTGGTCGGCCTCATGGTCCTGTCGTCGGTCGTGGTCCAAATGTTCAGCTGGTTCTGGTTCCAGTATGACCGCAAGCTGCCGGGGTTCGGCAGCGTGCAGACCGGAGGAGGAACCGTGCTGTTCGGGGACCGAGTGAAGCTCTCCTGCCTGTTTCATGTGCTGCAGCTGGGCTTCCTTTGCAGGTAGCCTAAACAAGTGTGCAGTAGTGGAAAAGTACTCCTATCCAAATAAAACTACTGTAGTCTTAATATAAACCACTACAAGTAAAAGTCCTTTAATACAAAATGTTACTAAAGAAAATGCAAAAAAGTGTGAAAGCTAATGTGTTCTGTTATAATGAGAAACCTACTTGAAATATTATCTTATTACATCAAAATGTTTTGAAACTTGATGTTGTGTTTTTAATGTAATAATAATAGTGTTTTTTACTCATTACTAACAGGATCTCTTTTATTTATTGATTACTTTATCTTTTGAAATGTTGGAGCTTGTACAATGGCTGGTAAACTGTACCTTATATTACTGCCAGGTATCGTCTATAATATTACATCATTTTACGTTACTTGGTTTATGTTTGTAATAAAGATCTGAATATGCAAAGTTTTAGTTTGAATCCATGCAGTCTAGTTAAAAGGAAGATGTAAGCTTCCTAACTATAGTGGAGTAAAACTACTTAAACCCATTATATCATATAAAATGCAGAGCTAATGCGGCTAATTACTTGATTGTTGGTTAAACCTCATAGCAAATATATAAGTTCATATGGATCCAAACAGCCTACTCCTGTTTAAATGTGACAGTAAATGTAAGGCTGGTTTCTCAAGATGTGGAAAGTGTTTCAACAACAGGTTGCACAAAGTACAACACCCCAGCCTTAATCATGCAAGCGCTCTTTAATCCTGAGAAAACTGCAATAAAGCACACTGGGCCCAGGAACCTTTACTGTACGAGTATTTCTCTCTACCGGTTAAACAACTGGGCATTCCTACAGAATAGTTCATGCAGGCAATAATGAAATGGGACATGTGTAGTGACCATAAATGAAACATGTCAGGTGTGGCAACTGGTAAATCCAGTGTCCCAAAAGAGAACTCGATGCATACACGACACAAGTAATGAATGCATGAGGTATGAAAAGCACACTCATTTAATGCATCATGACAGATTGCTGCTGTTCACCATTAGTCTTAACCGCTAAGTTTGTGTTATGCGTCTTCATCGTCTCCCATGTGTCGTTTCTGTCACTCACAGTTTTGTTCAAACATGTTCATTCACGCAGGCACATCTCGGCCATACGACAAGGCTTCAGGGTCTGGTGGCGGAAAGCGGAGGGGTCGGAGTACGCTGTCTACCTGACCCACGACCTGAGCATGCTCCGACTCATCGAGACGTTCTGTGAGAGCGCTCCTCAGCTCACTCTGATGATCTACGTCATGCTGCAAACAAACAAGACCCGGACTGTACAGTGTGAGTTCTCCCTAGTATGACTTACTTCTTTAAACTCACGGCAGAAGCAAACTTCTACAATAGAGGATGGAGTTTCTATTGGGTATTACGCAACTCTGAGTCTTTCCTGACACAATCCGAAACAGTCTTTTCCTCTGAGCTGTTAATAATACATTTGTATGAATGCACTTTGCTTTGCTGATCCTTTAAAAACATCATATTCAAATTGTGAAACACATTCACTACTCTCTAAAAGGAAGAAATACATCGCAAAACCTACACACATGACTGCAAGCATTACTGCCACTCCTCGTTATTTCAACTTTTTAGCAGACAGAACTTTCCCGTGTTATTTCCTTCCGCAACGTCAAGGATATTAATTTGACTACACTCCAGTGGCATTGACAACCTCCCCAGCATATATTGTTCATCCCCGCCTGATGAACTGGTTTCTCACTACAAAAACAATCTTCAGAGTCTGCTCAATACCCCGGCTCCTTTCAAAACCCATTCTGCTCCTTGGTTTCCACCTGAACTACGCCAACGTAAAACAAAAGGCCGTCGATTGGAACGATACTTTGTTTTTAAGTTGTTAAGACATTACAAAGGAAATAACATACAACATACAGGTCACTGGGGTAATCCATCATCAACATGTTCTCAGCAATTATTCTTGTGATATGGGAAGATCTCCCTCACAACGGGTTCACAACCAATCTGTGTTAAACATACAGTAGAAGCAAAGTTATGCACGAATGATAGACTATTGTACCAAAAGGAGTAAAGCAAGATAAAATAAATATCTCAGGATTATGTGCCCCCCCCCTCTTCATGTGCAAAACCCATTTGGACCAGTAATTGTCACATGTTTCACTCCAGAGTCTTAGAGAAAAAGTCAGCCTCTCATATGAAACAAGTCGTTTACAATGTTTATCCATTCTCCCTTTGTTGGTGGATCTTTCACAAGCCATGTTTTGGTAATTGCCTTTTTGCTGGCTGTCAGTAATGTTTTAAGAAGATTCTTGTCCCAAACACTAAATTCCACTGGTACTGTGTATTAGCTAAATAAATCCCATCAAAACTGTTTGGAATCTCAAAGCCAAGAATTCAATTTACTTCCTTTATTATAGATAGCCAATAGGGTTTGATCACTGGACAGTTCCAGAATATGTGGAAATGATCAGCCAGTGTCCAGATTCTGGTCTGCCATTCTGATGGTATTTGAAGACATACTCATATTCTTAAACAAGAATGAGTATTGAATAGCTGCATCCTGTAGATAGGCCCTGCTATAGGTTGTTGATCTCTGTTGTAATAGGGTTACGTTACCCTAACCCGTTATGTTGTTCGTGTATGATCCCTCTTTAATTTAAAAAACAAGTTATGTTTTAAGCATGAAAGCTGTTGTCACGATCTGTCTGTGTTGTGTTTTGTCTTGTTTAGATCTGTCTTTGGTTTCCTGTCTGTGGCCGTGTCTCAATTCAGGGGCTGTATCCTTCAGGGTACGCAGCCTACGCGGTCCACGGAGGACCCAGCCCACGTAGACCGGGTAGGCTGGACCGAGCGGCCTACGAAATGAGACAGTCTAGCCTACGGAGGGCTTCGTATTTACGTCACGTGATACGCGCTGTTCGGTTGCGCTGCTCCAGCAGCCTGCTAGCAGATTCTAACTCAGCTGAAAAGGATCCAGAAACTTTACTTTTACATTTTACATTTTTTTCGAGATCACCGTCGGCGATGAATTAAAGAGGACCATGACCAGGTAAATACGATGAAGCTGTTCCTTTAGCCCCCAGTAATGTTACATTAGTAAGTTAACAAGTACATTATATATAGCTGATGTAATTTAATCATATTATTTCATATTTAAAATAAGTCTTAATTTTTCTGTACTAATAAAACAATGTTTTTTTAAATGAACAAAAGCATGTTGTATAGATTGATTGTCAACAATAGTAGTGTTCTAATCTTAATAGCTGTGATTATAACAGTTTATATTCTCCTTCTTCCCCTAACCCTGCCCAGATGATGTCCCACTGACCCCAGGTCAGCACCTCCAGGTCCAGCAGCACCGTGCCCCCCCCGCTCTGCTGAAATACAACATTTTCTATGACCTTTTTTTTGTATTAATAAAATTAAACTGAAGACAGTTTTATGACCTAGAGATATCCTATTATTCCACTGCTTATGTACACATGTTGTAAATAATGGTTAAAACCTCAGTAAATGAAATAAACAATGTGTTTAACAATTACAATTTAATATTGTATTTTCATCTTATCACAAAGTAGAGGTAAGAATATATCCATCCTCTCTCTGTAGCTTCATGTCTTCTCTTATTATAACTTTCATCATTGAGACAGAGGAAATCAATGTGTTATTTAACATCACCGGCAGTAACACAAATATCAGCAGAAGTGTGTTTATGGAGTTGTTTATTTGTATTATATGTGCAGCAAGTATAGAAGCAGCTGTTTGGGGAATCAGACAGACTCAAGCTATAATCGTTAAATATCTATTAAAAGAAAGGACACATACAAAATAAAATTCTGAAAGTAAGACACAAGTCTGTAGGACGGCAGTAAGCAGAGGTCTGGGTGGAGGATGCTCCTGATCGCCGCTTTGCTTTCTCCAGCACCTCGGGGGGTCCAGGTGGATGGAGCTCTGTCCTGATGATCCGCTGGGGTTAGGGGTCCTTCTCCAGCACCTCGGGGGGGGGGGGGGGGGGTCCAGGTGGATGGAGCTATGTCTCCAGCAGATCCATTTCTCCAGAATTTTCCTAATTACAGAGAAAAACAAGAGAAAAATAAAAAAGTGAATTAATCATATTAGACACAGGGTTGCAGAAGTATTATTGCAAAATGTAACTCAGCATTTCAGACAAACAATCCCTAAAGGATCTATTAAAATGATGTACTGTTCTGGTTTTTTAAAAACTAAAGAGATGAAATGACAGTCACACCTGCATCCCTTTGACAGCACTGCACAAACTAACATCAAGCAAAAGGCTGCTGTCTATTTGTGATTGTCTTATTATTAGGGGATCAGGATAAATTAACTACACTTTAACTTAAATAAAAGATGATCAAATCTGGTGGAAATATTGAAAATAGGCTTTTTTTTTTGCTCTACCTCAAAGCAGCATGAGCTGAATACAAAGGGTGTAATTTTGTCCCAAAGTTTAATAAACAGTAAAACATTGGAACATGTCAGAGAAATAAATAAGGCTAACAGCAGCTACACGTCAGGGTAGCGTTTTATAAATCCCACCGTACTGTAGGCTATACCGGTCTAAATGTTTTCACTTTGGTCTATGTATGTAATATAAAGTATAACTTATCTATAACAGAGCCAAGATCTCTGTATGACTTTAGTAAACTTCTGAATTTAATACAAAATAAGTGTAAACAACAGTGCAGTACGTCCATCTAGCTAGTTAGCGTCACATATGTATCCGTATTATTTAATGAAAATGTAAGTTGTAATGCCCCTTGGGTTTGACGTGTGTGACGTTAGTTAATTTAAAGTAAGTTAAAACCCAATACTCACATTTATTAGTGATTCCTCCGCTCGCTGCTGCTTTTAAATCCACTCTGCTGGGGAGACCGGAAGCCATTTCATTTGAAAAAAACTCCCTCTTCCCTGCGCGCATTGCACCCTGGGATATGGTAGGCCGCGGAGTGTACATCAGATGTATCCTTGAAATTGGGGGAAAGTAGGCCGCATTCGGAGGAGTCTCAATTTTTAAAAAAATTGGGACGGCCTTCTTTCGGCGGAAGTGATGTAAGCGGTCTACGAATGCACCCTTCGAAGTATGCAACCCCTGAATTGAGACACGGCCTGTGTGTGTTCCCTCCTACCTGTTTTCTTGATTGTGTTCACCTGGTGCCCCTGTGTGTTCTCCTCCCTCCTCACCTGTCTCTTGTTTCCTTGATTAGTCCTGTGTGTATTTAAGTTCTGTTTTTTCTGTCTGTCATTGTTGGTTCGTCGTTTGTCTGTGTTCACCGGGGAGTGTTCTGTTTGTCCGTGTATCCTTGAAATAAAGGTATTTTCAGTGTTATCTGCATTTGGGTCCTGCTTGCTTCGCTCACCCGTAACAGAACCAACCAACCAAAAGATGGACCCAGCAGACAGCCTGTACGAGGTGACGTACAATTTAATGTGCTTTAAAAACGACTGTCGATATGCCTCCAGTAGTGAAGAGAGGCAGTCAATTATCTCAACGGCACGCCAAGAAGTAACCTCAAGGCCCTGGTTAAAGGAGTTACTACCCGAGTGGGTGGAGGGCTTTGAGGTCAAACCTGTTTCCCGGCCTGCTAGCCCCTGACATGCTAGCCCCCTGCCGGCCACAGTTCCCAACAAGGCTCCTTTCAAGGACCCTTTCGCTGGGTCTCGTCTGGCCTTTGGAGGACCTCTGAGCCTCCTAATGGCTTCAAGGCAGCATGGAAGGAAACGCAAGGTCAGGATTCCAGCCCCAGCAGCCATGGTTCCGGCTCTGGTACCGGCTCCAGCAGCCATGGTTCCGGCCCCAGCAGCCATGGTCCCTCCTCTATAGGGCTGTGCGTCTTCACTGGTCTTACGATTCGATTACGATTATCCTATTAACGATTAGATTCAATTCGATATCACGATGCATCACGAGTCATACCAATGCGTTGCATCCTCAATTCTCTATATTACTGCACATGGCTTATTTTTCATCAATGCATACATGCAGTAAATACATATGAACTCTCTTTTTATTATTTAGAAAGTGCTTCAGAAATCAATAACATAAATGTCTTGACATTAATTTATAAACCAAAATAAATGCATTGTATAGGTCTAGCCTCCGTGTGTGAAGTTGTTCCAGTCTCAAAAACAAAAAGCTAATGCTCCTGCAGTCTAGCTGCAGCTTCTAGCAACGGTCTTCTGTTAAGAAAGGACACTGAATGTCCTGAATGTGGCATCACACACAGGACTTGAGTCTGAACACAGCAGACCACAGGAGTATTTACAACAGCATATACAAACTAAAATAGTGCATGTGGGTGCACACTTACATTCTCTGTCTTACTGTTACATAAATCCCATGAATGTATGAGATTAAGTTAGCTTCATTATATCTCAGTGATTAAGTGAATAATAAAGTTCCTATCTGGTCACTAAAGCCTGTCACTCATTATTTTCAGGGAGGGGGCGGGGTTTGGAGGAACAGAGGAAACGGTGATCGCGGAAGCTTTTTTCCTCCTGCCTTCACAAACTTTACACACGTATATATCGTCTGAAAATTGCTAGAGGACATTCATACTTTGCAATCCAAGACTTAATTAAATCCACCAAAAACCTGACATGATTGTAACGCGATTATTTTTGAAAAACATAAATCCCTGTCTGTGTCTCTGAGCCGCAGCGACACGGAGTGATTCGGAGCGGGTCCTTCTGCTGTGGGTTCTGGACTGGTGTTCTTGTGTTGGTGGATAAAGCAGACTGCTCCGTGTTCGGTGTTGCTGTGCCGCTGTCACGTCTGTTCCCTGATCTCTGCGTCACCGACCGATTTGATATTAAAGTGACAGAAAAAAAAACGTTATAGTAAAGCCGCGGCCGGAAAATCAGGAAGCAACGTTACTACTCTATAACGAATTATCTTCCGTCAATGCATCGATACCGAATCGTCCAAGTCCGCATCGCAATGCATCGTAGAAACGATTATTTTCAACACCCCTACTCCTCTAGTCCCAACTCAAGTCCCTCCTCTAGTCACTTCCCTAGTCCCTTCTCAAGTCCCTCTAGTCCCTTCCCTAGTCCCTTCTCAAGTCCCTCCTCTAGTCCCTTCCCTAGTCCCTACTCTAGTCACTTCCCTAGTCCCTTCTCAAGTCCCTCCTCTAGTCCCTTCCCTAGTCCCTTCCCTAGTCCCTTCTCAAGTCCCTCCTCTAGTCCCTTCCCTAGTCCCTACTCTAGTCCCTTCCATAGTCCCTTCTCAAGTCCCTCCTCTAGTCACTTCCCTAGTCCCTCCTCTAGTCCCTCCTCTAGTCCCTTCCCTAGTCCCTTCTCAAGTCCCTTCCCTAGTCCCTTCCCTAGTCCCTACTCTAGTCCCTTCCATAGTCACTTCTCAAGTCCCTCCTCTAGTCACTTCCCTAGTCCCTCCTCTAGTCTCTTCTCTAGTCCCCTCTCCAGTCTCTCCTCTAGTCCCTTCTCTAGTCCCTTTTCTAGTCCCCGCTCGAGTCCCCTCTCGAGCCCCCTCTCAAGTCTCCTCTCGAGTTCCCTCTCGAGTCTCCTCTCAAGTCCCCTTTCAAGTCACCTCTCGAGTCCCCTCTCAAGTCCCTACTCCATGTCCTGTGCCGTTGGAGGTTCCCGCCGACTACTCTTCTGCCGGGGGTCCTGCCAATCCTATGTTCTGTGCCGTTGGAGTCCCCGCCGACGATTCTTCTGCCGGGGGTCCTGCCAACCCTATGTCGTGTGCCCTTGGAAGTTCCGCTGGGGGTCCTGCCAGCTCCATGTCCTGTCCCGTTGGGGGTCCCGCCGACTGCTCCCCTGCCGGGGGTCCTGCCAACCCTATGTCCTGTCCCGTTGGGGGTCCCACCGACTACTCTTCTGCCGAGGGTCCTGCCAACCCTCTGTCCTGTCCCGTTGGGGGCCCCGCCGACTGCTCTTCTGCCTGGGGTCCTGCCCACCCTGTGTCCTGTGCCGTTCGAGGTCCCGCCGACTACTCTTCTGCCGGGGGTCCTGCCAACCCTATGTCCTGTCCCGTTGGGGGTCCCGCCGACTGCTCTTCTGCCTGGGGTCCTGCCCACCCTGTGTCCTGTGCCGTTGGAGGCCCCGCCGACTGCTCTTCTTCCGGGGGTCCTGCCAACCCTATGTCCTGTCCCGTTGGGGGTCCCGCCGACTGCTCTTCTGCCGGGGGTCCTGCCTGCCCTATGTCCTGTGCCGTTGGCGGTTCCGCCGACAACTCTTCTGCCGGGGGTCCTGCCAACTCCATGTCTTGTTCCGTTGGAGGTCCCGCCGTCACCTGTCTCGCCGGGGGTCCTGCCAACTCCTAGTCCTCTTCCGTGGGGGATCCTGCCGAAGCCTGTCCCACCGGCTCCGGTTCCTGTGCGGCCGACACCGGGTCCTGCCCGGCCTCCGGAGCTGTCCCGTCAGCACCTTCCTGCCCGTCCTCCGGAGTTGTTCCATCGCCGCCTGCTTCGCTCTCGAGCCTGGCCCCCTGAGAGCCGCGGTCTCCTTGCCCCCGGGCCGTCCGCCCGAGACCCCCTCCATGGTCTCTGCCTTGCCCCCGGGCCGTCCGCCCGAGACCCCCTCCATGGTCTCTGCCTTGCCCCCGGGCCGTCCGCCCGAGACCCCCTCCATGGTCTCTGCCTTGCCCCCGGGCCGTTCGCCCGAGATCCCTTCCGGGTCCTCCGCTGTGCTCCTGGGTTGTCAGCCCAAACCCGTCCTCCTGACCCCCTCCACCCACCCTGGTGGCCCTAGTTTTGTGAAGTTACACAACAGTGTTGTTAATACAGAGTTGGAGTTTATTCACACATCACACTACAGTGTTTTCAAGAAACATTGAACAGTGCTGCCACATGACACAGGAAAAAAAGAAAAGACTCTGAACCATTAGGGTAATGGATTGTGTCAATTTCTTTTCTTTTCTGTGATATCAAATAAAGTGATACAGTTACGCTCATAACACATACTATCTGTGTTGTGGCAGGTCAACAAACAACACACATATGAGTTAACTTCCTCTTGGCTGTTCCACTGATTGTTTTACCTTCTTCTTTTTGCAGTTGTGAGCATTGCTGCCTCCACCACCTCCATCGCCTGGATGGTGGTGGATTACCACCGCTCGCTGCGCTCCTTCCTCCCAGACAAGGCCAATCAGGGCTGGTGTTCCTCTTTAATCTACTTCCTGTGGAACCTGCTGCTAATCGCCCCGCGTGTGGCGGCCCTCGCCCTCTTCGCCTCGGTCCTGTCGGGGTACATCGGCGCTCACTTCCTGATGCAGTGGTTCGTCTTCGTGTGCTGGGCCTGGCAGCAGGAGACCCACTTTATGGACAGCCCGGCTGGGGAGTGGCTGTACCGCTCCACCGTGGGGCTCATCTGGTACTTCAGCTGGTTCAGCGTGGCAGAGGGACGCACCAGAGGCAGGAGCATCATCTACCACACCTTCATCAGCGCTGACGGAGGCATCCTGCTGGCCACCTGGTGGTGTTACAGAGACCCTGTCCAGACGGAGTCGTACGCCCTGGCTCTGGTCATCACTTTGCCTTTCATCTACCTCCTGGGACTGCTCCTGAAGACCCTCTACTACTGCTGCTTCCACCCCAGGCTGTGGAGGCCCCTGGTGAGGGAGCCAGGGCTGCCTGATGATCTGCCTGATGCAGAAGTGCCCTTGAAAGAATTTTCCATCCAGGACGGCGCCCTGTCCTCCAAGCTACACAACAAACGGATGGCCTGCCATGCAGCTCATTTTTACTCTGAGAAAGGAGCTGTTAAAAACCCTGATAGCCCTAAAAGAGCTGAGCCATCGCCTCTGTGATATCGGACTTCTTGTTTGTCACAGCCATCTGTGAACTGATGGTGTAGTGATGGGAAGTAATAATCTACTATTTTCTATTTATGCTGTAATCTCACCAGGTGCTCAGAATAATGTGAAAATACTAGATCAATTACAATACTTGAAACTAGGAGTAAGCAATAGAGTGCTGCAGGGATGAAGTATTTGAGGCCATCATTCTGCAAGGGCCAACAGCTATGTTTGCTATGTGGAAAACAAGTTTATCATGCCGACTCGTTTTCCCAGCAAGATATTCTCCGTAAAAATGATCTCGTCTTCAAGCATTTAAGCGTAAATGCTAACGTTATAAACGTTGTAAAAAGCTTCAAACCAACTACACTACAGTCACATGACTTCAGCATCACCACGACTGTGATCACATAATGACGTTCAAGTGTCCCTTAAAATGTCTGAAGCCTTAATTAGCATCTTGTTAGCACACACCTATTTTACTAACCCAGATATTTCATCACATTGATGCAAAAACCCTATAAACTACTGATGCCATTGAACAGTCCTCCTTTCCAAAGGATCAATTCTTTCTGTTTGAATGACCTGGGCATTACTCTCGAATGTCTCCGGCAGCAGCAACATGAAAGCATTTCTATTTACATATAAAGGGATTTAGTTGAACAGTAGGCTTTTATAATGTGCGACTCAGACATGAGTAGACCTGGTTTCACCGTGTACAGTAGATAACCTACTCTGATATGTTTGTTACGAAGATGTCAAAAAACAAAACATCAAAAGCTATCGAGCTTATTTCCTCTAAACTAATTCAAAATCCATAAGCAGCACCACGCGGGGTACATGGTATGGAAATGCTGACTCCTTCCTGTTTTTGAAGACTTATTCCTGCAGCACTCTATCCTTTTCATATCGGTACATTCATCAGAATATATAATGCGATATAGCCATTTTTATTTATTTGTACTAATCCAGATACTTCATCACATTGATGCAAATACCATATAACACAACTGCTGCCAAGCCCCGAACTCTGAGTGTTATAGTCTCATGGCCATATTTCTCAACTGTACTTGAAACTGGGGGTCATTTTATTAGGTACCTTCTGAAAGTGAAGGCTTCTTTTTATTTGACAGATTGATTGTATATTATCTACACATTGAGGAAATGTGTACATGTTGCTTTTTACTACCCTGTTTTTCCAAAATACATCTTAGGAACATTTCATTTGTTCTATTTTATTTTTACAAACTGTTTCTATTTTATTTGTAACAAAATATAACATTTAAAAACAATGATAATATTTCTGAAAGCTCCAAACGGCTATATATTGTCTCCCTAGGTGTGTGTGTGTGTGTGTGTGTGTGTGTGTGTGTGTGTGTGTGTGTGTGTGTGTGTGTGTGTGTGTGTGTGTGTGTGTGTGTGTGTGTGTGTGTGTGTGTGTGTGTGTGTGTGTGTGTGTGTGTGTGTGTGTGTGTGTGTGTGTGTGTGTGTGTGTGTGTGTGTATAATATTTGAAAGACTTTGAATGTAGATTTGATTCTTCTTTTATAATCTCGATGCTGTGCGAAACAGCAGTTTCAGACCACTCTAAGGTACTTGTTTTTAGGCGAAGTTTATACTAAAAGTGTAAGATAAGTGTTAATCCTTCACATGTCACGGAGAAGAGTTGTTAGTGCATATTGAAGTACAGGTGACATCATGTTCGTGTTACGTTAACTCATCCAGGGTTTGTTTAGCTTATTTAAATGTCACATGTGCCTAATGTCAGTATCTTTGTTTGTGTTCTATTTAAATGTTCTCGGGGTCCTGAGTGTCGATTTGTTTTACACGCATGCTCTTTTCTGTAACGTTCTGTAATGTTCATACTTCATGTTGCAGATCCTACAAAAACAAACCAAAAGTCAAGGTCTGACCTGGTCGTTAATGTTTTACCTCATTCGCCATGTGCAATTATTAAAGTGGTAACAATGTTGTACTATCTGTTTTTCGTTTGCTTGACGTTTCTTTAGTAAGAATGTAAAAAAACAATTAGCCGTAACATTCCAATGAATGAAAATGGCACCAAATAGCTCCATCAGAAGGGCATTAAAAAATAATCATTTTGGTGACAGACTTTTAAAATAATTGTTATTTATTGACATGCGTTTCCTGTTTGTTAAATCACCTATACTATTTCCATTGTTAAAGATAGGACATTAGCTACCTCTAAAGCTATTATAATTTCTATTAATAACAAGATTCGTTTTGGTGAAAGATTAGAAAAACAAGCATTCCCTAATTTCTTACTAATTTGAAAAACAAAAAATTAAGAATGTAAAAAAACAGCCATACCATTTCAATTAATAAAGCTATAAACAATTGTTATTTCTTATTTACAATTTGAAGAGACTCATATTTCATTTAATAAAAGACACCTTCAAATGGGGTTGGATTAAAAAAAAATCATTATTAATATCCCTAATATAATTGTATTAATATCTATTTGTATTATTTGAACAGCAATGTAACAGACACATAGGAGTACTTCAGATCTGATTAGTGCCAGCTTTCACTGCGAGCTGATTTTCACGCTTAAATAACTACAGTATGCCTTTAAAATGGTATTATGTAATCCGAGTAGGGCTTGTGCTGTGGGAGGGGTCACAGGGCGTTTGAACATTGAACCGTTGCTCTTTACTTTCAGTTGTCAAACAGCTGTCCTAAAGTATGCAGCTGCTCTAGTTTTGTGATCTTCAGCTTTCAGACACTATGGGTAAGTTCAAGTTCTCCCCCCTGGACATCTCCCTCATGTTCTTGGGCCTGGTGTTCTTAGTGGTGGACATCGTGCTGGATGTGTTGGCCGTGGTGAATTTCTACCAGGAAAAGTCTTATGTGAGCCTCTCCGTCCTGATCCTGCTGCTGGTGGGCTCCTCCCTGCTGGTCC
Organism: Pseudochaenichthys georgianus; assembly: GCF_902827115.2. NCBI lineage: Eukaryota > Metazoa > Chordata > Actinopteri > Perciformes > Channichthyidae > Pseudochaenichthys > Pseudochaenichthys georgianus. Next base: position 5,966,870 of record NC_047513.1, on the reverse strand, counting down.
AGGCGTTCAGCTGGCTGTGGTACAGGTACGAGGAATCTGAGAGGCATCAGGAGGAGAAGTCCATGAACCAGACAAAGGTGGAGAAGTGCCTGAGCCGCAGCCGCATCAAACTACTCCATGTACTCCAGCTGGGAATCTACTTCAGGTTGTGTAACACTTGTATACATTTACTGGTGTGTGTTTTAAAGTGCCTCCGTTCTATTTGCTTCTGTTGCTGTAAGTGTGATAAGTTGGGTGTGAATGCAGGGAACTCACTTTATATATGTCATTACAGTAACTAAAACCATGTTAACAGAAATTAGTTTGGCAAGAAGTTTTTTGTTCAAAAATATTTCACAGTTCCAGCTTCTTAAATGTGAATATTTGCTGCTTTTGCTTTACAATATATTATTTTAGTTTTTACTGCATTGGGTACTTTTACTCCTGATACTTTATGTATATTTTCCTTATTGTATTTAAATTGGTCTACTTGAGTACCATTCTTGATGCACTACTTTTACTTGAAATTTGAGTATTTCTACAGTCTGGTATTAGTAAAGAATCTGAAGTGGTTTCTGTTTGAATATATCTAACTGACATCTCCAACCTCGCCTATTCATTGGTAAAGATTCCATTTCCAGGAAATGCAGTGCTGGTTATATACTTGATTGGAACAACAGTACTGCACTTTAACCCACTTCCTACCTAGGCTATAGGGTGGTGTGAACAATGTGTTATTTATATACACACAGAAGGACATAATTGGAGTATCAAGTATTCTCCTGCTATGATTTACTCAATCAATAACATTGCTTGATTACCTCTGAATATTACTCATGGAATATTACAAACACGAGTAGTTCAGGTGTCCTTGTGTACAGTAGATAATACAGCACTTTGTTTAGAGCGCTTTGTTAAACAATTGCAACAAAGTGCTCTTTTATTTTGGAACACCTTGTTCCAAACACCAACAAAGAAGTCAAAAGTGATGTCTTAAAAGAGTACTACTTTTAAGAACAACTTTAAGGTGTTTCCATTTCCTGTAGTGTGTTATATAGGTTTTAGTGCATGTAAATGGTCTGCAAAGGATACAATCCCTAGAGGCTTCTCAATACTCAAATTTCCCCTCCTCGACTCCTCGACTCCTCGGTCCTCCGGTAGTGACCCGGAAATGAATTTCAGCGCGCCATTTTGAAGGACGTCTCATTTCTCTAAATGCACACCGAGGACCGAGGATCGAGCGTCGAGGAGGCTCTCTGGAGGAGCTATAACCGAGGATACACTGATGGTTCCTCCACGGCTCCTACGCGGATGCATTTCCGGGAACGGTGGAGGCGTGACACACGGCCGGACTTATCTCAGCCAATGACAGCTCTGCATGCATCCCCTGGATATTATTTTAGAAACTGCTCTCATCGCAACGCGATGTTTACAGTGAGAACAGCTGTGAGGTCCTGCAGAAAGCAGAGCAGTGTGTAAAATAAATATCACTCAGTATAACAGACCTACTCTCTTTATTTGCTTTAGTTTAGTAGATATATACAAACAAAGAGTCGATATTTTTCTAAGAACATTTAGTGCTTCACATACTAAAATACACAACGGCTGTAGCCTGATTATGCTTTAGGAGCTTAGGTGTGTGTGGTACAGTGTGTGTGTGTGTGTGTGTGTGTGTGTGTGTGTGTGTGTGTGTGTGTGTGTGTGTGTGTGTGTGTGTGTGTGTGTGTGTGTGTGTGTGTGTGTGTGTGTGTGTGTGTGTGTGTGTGTGTGTGTGTGTGTGTGTGTGTGTGTGTGTGTGTGTGTGGGTATGTCCTGTACAGTGTGTAGGTGTGTGTGTGGTACAATGTGTGCGCAGATGCGGCGGACAGACAGGTCTCAGTTGGTTTGGTGTCCTCTGCTTACTTTTAATACTTGCAAATACAACTTTTGGCCCGTAATTTCAATTCCCCATTTCAGTCTCTGATTGTGTTACGTTATTATGAGAGTGCTCTCATACTTTAAATTGCATATATTTATATAAATATATTTGTGTGTGTGTGTCCGCATCTGTAGCCTGTTATTGTCTCATTATACCGCACTCTCAATGAATTCAAGGTAAATATGTGGGGGAACAATGTTCAGCTGATCTAACAGAGATTATAAAATATGACAAAACACTCGACAGCTGATGCAGCTGTTGCCACGTAATAATGAACGGACGTCGCTTTAATATGACCGCTCAGAGGAGAGGAGTTCTCATTTCTTTAAACGTCTGCTGCTTCCCCTCCTCTTTCCCCGGTTCCCCTCCTCGGTCCTCCGCTCGCATCTCCTGTGGGCGGGACTAAGTCTCGAGGAGGGGAGTCGAGGAGGGGAAATTTGAGTATTGAGAAGCCTCTCCTGTGTTCCCTCCAGAGGGAGTTTCTCTCTCACACACTCCCCCCTGAACACATTCACATTGCACATGATAGGCCAGAGGAAGGAACATCTCTCAGCGGTTAACCAATCAAAACAGAGACTAAGCTCTGGTTTCAGACAGAGGATGAAAATAGGTGCTGTAACACAGGCGGTATGAGACAAATAGAGCTTTCTGAACATTAAAGCTTGGAGACATGTCCCAGTAGAGACACTAAATGCAGTTTTGAAATCTGAAAAAGAGCATAGTAAGTGTTCATAATTTAATGCTGATTAATGATGAGTGAAATATAACCGGTAATTGAGTTTAACATGTTGTCAGAACAATGGTTTAAAACTGTATTCTAAATCCCACACTCTTGTCTTCTCAGGCATGCAGGTGTGGTGGAGATGTCTTTATGCAGTGCATACTCACAGGTCAACGATTCAGAGGGCTTCGCAGTGTACATGTTCCATGACCTGAGCATGCTTCGGCTCATAGAGACGTTTTCAGAGAGCGCACCTCAACTCGTCCTCATGATCACCATCATGTTGCAAGGGCAACTCGACCCTATCACAGGTGCCCAGTGTTAGGCTCAAGATTTATGAAGTAAACATGCAAATGTATTTAATATTTTGATACTCCAAACTGAAAACCTCCTCTCTTCGAAGGGTCAGTTCAACCAAATTCAGTGGTGGAACATAACTAAGAACAATGTTTTTCACCTAAATTAATAATTCCTTTCTTATCAACTACATTTTTGAGAAACATGTCAACTTTGATTAATTAATGATTAATGATTAATGATTAATTCAGATTCATATTTTACATACAAAATATCTTTCCTGCTTACAAAATATGATTTGTATGATTGTAGTGGTAATGGAGGATTTGAATTAAATCAACTGTTATTCATTACACACACATAGAGTGGTGCAGTGATGATGTATATTTGTAGGACCACCTGGGAGTTAGCATCGTAAGGGTCCCATGATGAAGAGCACTGGAATTTCCCCCTTGAATTTTGGAATTTTTAAGAATTTCTGCAGGTCACCCTTGAAAAAGAGATCTTTTGATCTCATGGGGGCTTTCACCTGGTTAAATAAAGGCTACAAACAAACAAACAAACCCCCAAGAAATATGTTTTTTTTTCGAAAATTATTATTTATTTATTTTTCTTCCGATTTTTTTTTTTTTAAATTAAATTACAAAAATTATTGATTACATCAATGCAAATGTGAAACAAACAAATGTTTGACCAAAAACATAAAGCCAACCCAGGTGATATGATTAGGCCAATGGCCAGCACCCATTCGATTTTTGACCTACCCATAGGCTAAATTATTTTTGACACTTGAGTGACTTCCTGTTAGCAAGAGCGCCAAATGATTTGCTAACAGCAAAGTGAAAAAAATATCGTTTTTTAGTCCTTAAACGTCCACGTGTGGACACTCAATCAAAATCACCTGAAAGCGAGAGGGATTCTGCACATAATAGGCCTCGTGAGTACAAGTAGCTTACTTCAAGCTCTGCTCTGTGTGTGTGTGTGGCACGAGCCATTTTGTGTGCGTGCACGAGCGAGCGAGCGAGAGAGCTCGCGAACCGGTGGGTATCTACCGGAGATCGTTATGGTTAGCATCTGGTGCTAGCTAGCCAAGCTAACGGGTATAAGGAGCTTTTTCAACAACACGGTGGAGGGAGAACTCTCTCCTGTCAGACGGAGAGTCTCAGGTAACCTCAGCTCAGGTGAAGTAAAGGACTCTCAGTGTTTAGATAGTTAACTTTAGTCTAGTTATCTCAGTGTGTCTCAAACGGTTTGTTTTAAAAGGGGGGTGATTTGTAAAATGTCTATGAAGAAATAGAAAATCTATTTACAGTTCTGTTTCATATGGGTGATGAGAGATGTATCAATAGATCTCTTAATGTTGCTCTCAAATTGCACCAGATTGATGCTTTTAACTTCAATATTTAAAAAAAATCTTCCTGGGGGAGCATGCCCCCGGACCCCATTAGAGGAGGTGAGGACCCTCCGAGAGGACGTGAGGTCCACTCCCCACTTGTAAAAATAGCACTTTACTCCTGCTTACACCTATATGCCGTGAGCTGATTATCGAGCTGTGTGTGTGTGTGTGTGTGTGTGTGTGTGTGTGTGTGTGTGTGTGTGTGTGTGTGTGTGTGTGTTGTAGAAAAATCAACTGTAGCGCTGGTGCATTAATGGGAAACCCTTAATGTTTGAGCACCCTCTATGAAACGTCAAGCTACCCGACAGCACCCCCTAGAGAAAATATCTGGCGCTGCCACTGATTGTGTTGCCGTGGCAACGACATTTGAAGAAATCTCAAAACTGTCACGTAGATGTCTTCACAGCTGGACTGTTAGCACACATGTGAAGTTTGAGTACACACTAATGTTAAAATCTGAAGAAGGCCTCTTTACCAAGCTCCAAACTAAGTTAAATATCTCAAAAAGTATAAAAGAAAAACAAGTTTTATAGCTGAAGGTATTGTGATCATCTTAAAATGAAGTCTCTAGCTGAAAGTATGTGGAAGGAGAAGCATTTGGCGCAATGTGTACCGAAAAGAGGATTTGAAGGTTCCTCCCATTGACTTCAATGTTAAAAAAAGAGTTTAAAAAGCTGAATATTTCAAAAAGTATGAAATATTTTGAAAAAGTTGAAAGTATCCCATCATGTGCTGAAAAGGCTGAATATTTTGACATTTGAATGGTTTCTGTAGCTGAAAGTATGCTGAAGTTATCGGACGGCAAAAATATTGGTTGGAATAAGAAGATATAAAGATTTGAAGAACTATAGTTGCACAGCATTCACACTAACTATACAATTATCCAGTAAGATAGCTAATGTTATGCTAACTGGATGCTAATGTAATGTATGTATACTGTGAGCTTTCCTGTTTTAAATCATACCTGTGCGGTGGTTTTGTAACTGGAGTTCAGCAATCCTTTTGGACACCCGCAGTGAACAGTCAGCTCATGGCTGCCAGCTAACACATTTAGCATCTCTTGCTCCTCTTTGCTACGCCTCCCTCGTAGAGTTTCCATGTTGGAAAATAGTAAATTGTAGCTATTGCTGTTTTTGGTCTGTTGTTTGCTTTGCTGTGAAAGCGAATGACACAAGAGGGCCTACCAGCCATATTTGAAAGGTTTAAAGTGAAAAAGTTGCACTATATTGCTAGCCGTATAGCTTAAGTCAGTGGGTTGCATTTGCTAGTATCCTCCAAAGGTCCTCCATTCCCTATTCCCAAAACTAAACTGCCCATCCCAGCTTTATATGGTAGTACTTTCTATTCTTTATCCAGAGTAGACATGTTGATTAACGGTCAGTTTAAGCATTTCTGATGATGAACTTCTTTCCTTCCCAACAGTGTTGAAGGCGGTCGGTTCAATGTCAGCCATTGCCCTCAGTGTGACCATGTACCATCGCTCCATGCGCTCCTTCCTGCCCGACAAGGAGAAGCAGCAGTTGATCTCATCGGTGGTGTACTTCCTGTGGAACCTGCTCCTCATCTCCTCTCGCCTCACTGCCCTCGCCCTCTTCGCTTCCGTGCTGCCCTGCTTCATCTTCACCCACTTCCTGTGTTCCTGGCTAGTGCTGTTGTTCTTCCTCTGGCGGTCCAAGACCGACTTCATGAGTAGCCCCTGCGGAGAGTGGCTTTACCGAGCCACCGTGGCCCTTATTTGGTATTTCGACTGGTTTAACGCGTTGAAAGGGAGGACGAGGTACAAGACTATGGTCTACCACGGGTACATACTGGTGGACATTTCCGTCCTCTGCAGTTTGTGGTGCTGGAAGAGGATCACGGATACACCATTGTTTGAAGTTCAACTGCATGCTGTAATCGCTGCGGTCACTGTTGTTGCAGTCTATATCCTTGGTCTCGTTTTTAAAATGATTTATTATCGGTGCTACCATCCAAACCTGTCTAAAGAGGAGTTGAAAGGGGATGACACTAAAGGGCCCCCGGTTGTTGAACAACGATTAATGATATGTGAAATACCTTCTGAAGATGTGGTAGATCTGTCCATAGATGATTTAGAGGAGGACAGCGTTAGGTTTCGAGATCTAAGCGATGAAGATCGCAGCATTCCCGCCCAACCAGCACCCGAAATCAAACGTTGCAATAAAAGAATGAGGAAGTTGGCTGAGAACTTCTACTCCTGACCTGCATCACCCGACCCCCACCGCACTGAGTCATGCAGACTTGACCATCATGGGGTTGTGAGGGATAGAAGGACCAGCTTCCTGATTATCCTCAGATTCAACCTCATGGGTTTAACCTAGACTGCAGCTTGTAAGCACGTAGCCTCATTCTGCGGTGTACCAAGCACATGAAGCTGCTGAAAACGGACTTTCACGATAGATGGTGGAAGTGTGTAGCATGCGCTATGATGGAAAGCGTTATATTTTAAAGCTAAGCTAAGTGATCCAAATCACATCAAATTATTTAATGTATTTATTACATTTTGAGAGGGCTGTGCTCTGGGTGCATTTCTAGTTATTAATAGTTCCATGTGTTTCCTCTTAGTGCAAAAAAGGAGAAAAAGAGTGTTTGGGAGAGAAACTCCCTCTGGAGGGAAGACCACATCGCCCTACTAAGATTTATTAAGCTCTTAAACAAACCCTTGCCTTGTACAATAAACCTGCAACATGCTCTGATGAAACTCAAGATAATAGAAAAGCATTTAAATATTACAACTGGTGCAGAAAGATTGAAAATTGTTTAAAGCAGAGACTAGAGTTTTGACAATCATGCAATATTCTTGATAATTTGTAGTCAGCACTTTTTCTACTGTTATTTAATGTTATGCCTTTCAGTAATTGTCTCATTGCAGCAGCACTGTCTGCTGTAGTTATACATTTACATATAGTATGTACAAATGTAATTGCATATTATATATGTAAAAATAAACAAACTTGTGATCGAAACTGTTTAAAGTTTATTTACACTGTATTGAGTGAACACAGGAAAACCATACGGCACTGTGTCGAGGTCCCAAACACCTAATGTGGGGGAATAGTGATTATGATCATTCATTCAGCATCGATTATCAGGATCAGTCAGGCTCTGTACATGAGCCCATGTGACCTCACAAGTCCTCGAAGATGAGATGAAATACATGTTGGAAACACAAAACACACCATTACAAATAAGAACAGCATTTGGCATTGAAAAGAAAGATACAGAAGAATACAGCCCGCTTCAACAATACATGGTCATGGTATACTTCAAAACAGACAGAGTATAGAAATAAACAGGAAACACAATGAGCAGAAAAATACAAATGTGTATGGGCTCTTAATGTTCGTGTCAGGACTGAGAACAAATATTTTCACTTTAGTTATCTGCATTAAAAAATACCATGTTCTATAGATGATTGTCTCTAAGCTATGGTGGGTATCACCGCAATAGAATACATGCATCACCTTTTTAAAAGGAAGCATCATTCAAAAAGAAAGTGGAGTGAAAATATGAGAACAGATTCAGTTGAGATCGATTTCCCTGGAAACATTTCTGGAATTTACAGCAAGCAAAGAAACCATTTTAGCCCGTCACTTAAACAATGAGCGACGGACATAAACCTCTCCTCCCCAAACATTGATATTATAGTTTTCTAGAAAGACGACTTTCAAATACAGTGCAGAAAGGACAAAACAACACTTGAGTTAAAAAAAAGAAGTAAGATAACACTTTAGATAATAGAACAATGCTGTGATAAATGTATCAAACAAAAGACTTACATATTTCCCTTTGAGATTATGCATACAGATGATGGATAAAGGATCGATATACATACACAGAAACACAAGACGGAGAAAAATACACATTCTTAACGGTCAAGCTGCATGACAGTAAATAAGAAATCTTCTTCAGGCTCAGAATTGTTCAGTCATAATCTCATACGGACCCTCTGGGTTTTTCGCAAAATGAGAATCCCTTAAATACGGTTAAAGAGCAAAGTCAAATGTATTGCACTGTCATCACCGTGTGTTACAATGCGCCTTCCAGAGGTTGTGAATGAAAACTAAAGCTGTACAAGTGATTCTGTGGTTCTCAGATGTCTGACAACTAAAATCTCTGACAGATGCGTGAATGAATGATCCCTTTGCTAACAGTCATTTCTTAAAGCAGAAGTACCACAATTCACCTTCTCATTCTCAATTCACTAGGGTAGCTGTGAACATTTGCAATTTTTATTATTCCTCTTATTTGAAATATGTTTGGGCTTTTGAAATATGAAGGATTAATATAACAAAAGCTAAATATGTTTACTTTACAATCATATGAGTCAAAGAAAAACATCAAATATTTTAATTTGCAAAGCAGGAACCAGCTAATTGCCCAATTCTAACCAAAATGATGTTCAAAACAGATGCCGATTCTTTTTTCTGTTGACAAGTTGTTGAGTTATCAAGTACAAAAGAAAATAATCTGCACCAATTTCAATAATGACAATCATTTTTTGCAGCTATAGTTTTTAACTATCTAATACAATGAATGCTTGACAAACTGGGAAACAGAAGTATGCAATTTACATGTTTTGGTATATTATCATTTCGACATTGAATTGCAACAAAGAATTTGATGATGACATGTTAAATTAATAAAATTGTATTCTACTGGCTAACACGTCATTTTTTCCCTCGTTTTTCCCAAATGGTTTTCCAGCTTTATGTATCCTGCTCTCTTCATGGGGTGAGATGCTTTACTTTGAGCAGAAGGCGGTTTCAAATGAAACATCTTTTAAGTTATTATTACCCTCCTTAATGCGTTATCCGAGTCCAGAGACTGAGAGAGCGGACGGATTATCTCAGTGCTGCTGTCGGTTTAAAAACCGCAGCTGAATTTCAGTTTAGTACATGTTGGAGAAAGAGACCTTTTGTCTAACGCTTCCTGCTTCAGCAGATCTACACCCACATCCTGAACAGTATGGGCAGGCAAATTAAGTTCCTTTGAAAGTGATTTATCGAAAGAAGTTCCGAGAATACTTTCAGTTTACATTTCCCCTTAGGGTAGTCAGACAGTTTTCTCTAGATGACATTCCATTACTTGCTAAACCTGTTGAATTAAATTGTGTAACTGAATCTCGAGTTATAGACAATATGTGTTGTGTGTTCACAGTGAAGCTGACCCCCACATTATAACCAGTTCATGCTTGAGTCCCAGTTTATCTTTCTGCCAAATTTGAAGAAATTCCCTAATAGCTTTGCTGAACATTTCACGAGACTGTGGGAAAGATACACGGAAGGAAAATCCGGAAACGTGATGATTCCTGTCACGGCTGTCAAGGTGGCATAACAAAGAACTTCCATGTAATTTGGCTTGTACGCAAACTAGTTACGCCGAAAATGACATCACAAAATATGAGTGCAGATGAGGTTATGGATTAGGACACATTTTTCAGTGATTGGCTGACTAAAGCCTGTGAGAAGGTAACCTCAGCTTTTACAGTCAATATAGCATGTACTGAAGAATGCCACTCCAGGACCTTGAAATGCTTCTTACAAAGCCACTCCTTCGTTGCCCGGGCGGTGTGTTTGGGATCATTGTCATGCTGAAAGACCCAGCCACGTTTCATCTTCAATGCCCTTGCTGATGGAAGGAGGTTGTCACTCAAAATCTCACGATACATGGCCCCATTCATTCTTTCCTTTACACGGATCAGTCGTCCTGGTCCCTTTGTAGAAAAACAGCCCCAAAGCATGATGTTTCCACCCCCATGTTTCACAGTAGGTATGGTGTTCTTTGGATGCAACTCAGCATTCTTTCTCCTCCAAACACGTCTAGTTGAGTTTTTACCAAAAAGTTCTATTTTGGTTTCATCTGACCATATGACATTCTCCCAATCCTCTTCTGGATCATCTAAATGCTCTCTAGCAAACTTCAGACGGGCCTGGACATGTACTGGCTTAAGCAGGGGGACACGTCTGGCACTGCAGGATTTGAGTCCCTGGCGGCGTAGTGTGTTACTGATGGTAGCCTTTGTTACTTTGGTCCCAGCTCTCTGCAGGTCATTGACTAGGTCCCCCAGTGTGGTTCTGGGATTTTTGCTCACCGTTCTTGTGATCATTTTGACCCCACGGGGTGAGATCTTGCGTGGAGCCCCAGATCGAGGGAGATTATCAGTGGTCTTGTATGTCTTCCATTTTCTAATAATTGCTCCCACAGTTGATTGCTTCACACCAAGCTGCTTACCTATTGCAGATTCAGTCTTCCCAGCCTGGTGCAGGTCTACAATTTTGTTTCTGGTGTCCTTTGACAGCTCTTTGGTCTTGGCCATAGTGGAGTTTGGAGTGTGACTGTTTGAGGTTGTGGACGGGTGTCTTTTATACTGATAACGAGTTCAAACAGGTGCCATTAATACAGTTAACGAGTGGAGGACAGAGGAGGCTCTTAAAGAAGAAGTTACAGGTCTGTGAGAGCCAGACATCTTGTTTGTTTGTAGGTGACCAAATACTTATTTTCCCGAGGAATTTACCAATTAATTCATTATAAATCCTACAATGTGATTTCCTGGATTCTTTCCCCCCAGTCTGTCTCTCATAGTTGAAGTGTACCTAGGATGAAAATTACAGACCTCATCTTTTTAAGTGGGAGAACTTGCACAATTGGTGGCTGACTAAATACTTTTTTTGCCCCACTGTACATCATGAACAGTTCTTGGCTGGAAACATATTCTTAATAATATTTTTGCACAATGATTTCTTGTTACTTATCAGTGAAGATATGGCTATATCTAATAAGCCGACAGATCAGTCTCGCTCTCAAGGTAAACGACTGATAGGGATCGGGAGCAAAACAAAAACAGCACACAGTGTTACCTGAGCTCCGTGAATGTTAACTTCAAACAGGCCTCTTTGCACAGATCTGTAATCCATCCATGGGGGAGATCCCCCCCGAAATTCCCTGCCTCGACTTCAAAATGCTCACTGTACAGAAAACATGATTTAGAGTGTTTGTTAAAAGTCACACTATCCTGATTAAGCTGTCCAATCTCCAAGTCATCTCATTATTTAAAATCTAATACGTATTGTGCCATTTTTAACCAAACACTGTTTAAAACGTATTTGACAGAAGTTAGACCCCTAATAGGATTGCAAGGATACCCAGGACGGTTCCCTGAGGAACACCAACAACCGGCTTTATATATATACAAGTAATAGTATAAAATTAGATAACAGACATGTAACTAACTTTCTTTCAAAGCATTTTTCATGTAATCAATAGGTTTTTCAATGGTTTATAGAGTTTAAGAAGTCTTAACCTATAAAAAGGAAAATGTAATTCTTCCATTTAATTAACCAAATTTGTAGATTTGAGCGGCTTATACTAATGTTAAGTAGATCATTAGTATATTGCGTCTAGCCACCAGACAAAATTAAGAATACCCAAAGAGTACATTTTGGTAATTTTGCACTTAAAATGCAATGCCTAAAGGAAAAGGAGTCAACTCCTGTAGAACATTTTAAATACGTTTTGGGTGGAGTTGATGACCTCACCCATCACCACGTACGTCATTTTCTTTCAACTAATCAATTGAATTATATTTGTATCCACAATTGAATTGTTATGCTCAAGAACCCGTGCATTTTCTTACCAATACTGTGATGAAGTACTGGGGAAATATGATTCTTGTCTACTGGCTACAGAGTCCTTGCTGACATAAATGTGTGTTTTTTTACATTTGTTTGGAGGATCCTGCTCTTCTAACTTCCCTTTACCATTATATTACTGAGTGTTACAAAGAGGCACATTCAGCTTTGTCACTGTGACCAGCGCCTCCTGATTCCCAGCATGCTCACTGCCCTCAGGTCACACACACTGTGTGTAAAAAGAAGAACCACACGTCTGTGTGGTAACAGAGTGAAGAAGCCGGACATCTGACTGGTGGTTTGGTGTGGTTGGATCGGGTCAGGAGGGGAGGTCATGATCAAGTTACATTTTTTTAACCTCATCTAATTCCTCATTTTAAATAACTGAATGGCCACCCGAGATTTTGGTTGTTGGGATTATTTGATACTGCCAGTAACTTCTGCAAAATTATGATTTCAAGTCTTTGAATGAGTGCAAAATAACCCAGAAGAGATTTTTTTTTTAAACTTCTTTGATATCATTCTTAGTAACAGAGACTAAATAAAAAAGCTACAACAACATAAGAGAACGCCAATAAACAAAAATGGCCCTTTGGTTTTTTAAGGAGATTACAAATATTGATACCTAAAAAGTAGATGTGACCAAAGGAGGGAAAAAATGGATGTCTTCCCTTCTGTGTCCAGATCAGTGCCAGTTTCAGCCGCGGTGAGGTTAGCTGCCGTAGAGGAGGGAGTGCTGGGCCCGAGGAACCTTAACTCAGCATCCAGTCTGTCTCACTGTCCGCTCCGACCCAAAGTCCGCCTCAGTACGTTACCATCACACATCACACAGTGAGTCATCCAGTCAGGGCAGAGCTTCTAATTAGAGTTTGTGGAGGGTTTTCTCACGTAAAGTCACTCCACAGACCGACAGGATGACGACTACATTTTCCCTTTTAGTGTGCGACATTCACACGCTGCCTCCTTTACAAGAAGTCCAGCTCCAGCGCTTGGTGCAGGGACACGAGGTCTCCGTGATTGGAGATCCGCCAGAAAGGCATGTTGTGCTGCAGACGAGGAGACAAGAACAACCAAAGAATAAAAGAAAGTGTCAGAAACAAACACTTAGCAGTACATTATGGTCAGAAGACTAGCTGTTAGTAAAACACTGCCCTGATATTCAGACTTATTTATTTTCACTAGAAATATTCCCATTGTGATCCATAATCTCTCCCGTTCAAGAAAGCAGCATTTAAGGTTTCACATAAAGAAACAAAACCAGACTTAAAACTGTAAATTTGCCAGTAAAGTAACAGTGTACCCATGTATGTCCAAAATGTTATGACTTTATTCTATAATTGCCTATGATTTATTGAGTTAGGGACAAAAACTAAACAGTCAGTTAATTCTAGAGTTTTTACTTTTGTAGCAAAGTTGAAATAATTTCCATTGTGTGCGTGTTTCTCAGAAAATATATAATCCATTCCACTCTTTCTTAACACAAAAAGCTAGGCTTGCAGTGACTGTACTTGTATTTGCCAAATTTTCTGGGCAAACGACAAACACAAAAGAAGGCAGGCGTAACGGCCCGTCCACACAGCGGCGTGCGTTGAAGCTTCCAACGCTTCTGCCCATTCACTTTGAATGGGGTGACGTCACTTTTAGCCGAACTGTATTTTGGGAAGCGGCGTGGAGCGTTGCTGGCTTCAAAAGTTGAGCAATGTTTAACTTTTGGCGCCTCGACGGAGGCGTCAGCCAATGAAATCCCGTTTATGCAAATCTGCCAGTACAAGCGCTAGCCAATCAAACCTCTCATCAAAAGTCTCTCCCAGCGTGTATGCTGGGAGAGACTACGCAGGTCATTTCCTCATATTCCAAAAAATGGAGGGAAAATTCATTATAGCGGTAGTGAATCACCCGGTGTTATATGATCAGTCTCTGTTCATCTACCGGGATACAAACCGGAGGAGCGAGGCATGGAGGGAGGTAGCAGAAACAGTGGGTGAAACTGGTAGGTTTTCGCCTGTTTGGGGAATTTATATCCAGTTTACTTCGTTTTAACATTGCTATTGCTTTGCTTTCGGAGGCGGGAGATTCATGTGATTGGTTGTTGCTTCAGATACGCCCACCTCCAAGCGTCAACGCACGCTACTGTGTGGACGCTCCGTAACGGTCCGTCCACACGTGCATTAGTTTCAATGCTTCTGCCCATTCACTTTGAATGGGGTGACGTCCAGGGTTGGGTTTAGGGGTGGGCGATATTGAAAAATATATTATCACGATATTTTTCAAGCAGTATCACGATAGACGATATATATCACGATATTTTTTCATGTCGGTTATTATGGTTATTTTTCAAGTTACTTAACAGTACAAGCACCTACAAGGTAACAGAAACTAAAACAAAAAGGAGTAACAGACCAAAATAGCATTTCAAGCTGGTTTTATTTCTGAAATGAAACCCTGAATGAACAATTCAACATTTTGATATGGCTTCAAGTTTCTCAGTATAAAAATGAACTTTCTGAGGTAGCACTAGCAGTGAACATCAATAAACATGAAAAGGAGGGTAAAACATAACTAAGTAAAACATAAAACATCAATGAGGAAAAGTCAGTGCCAAACAATTAAAATGTAAACTTTAGACTTGAAGTGCAATAAAAGACTTTAGCAGAACTGAAGGGAAAAGTTTAGTTTTTTTATAGTTTTTTTTCCAATTTTTTTTTTTATCACGATAGATACGATATCTCTGAAAAAGCATATCGTGGAGACCTAATATCGTCGCGACGATATATATCGTCATTTCGCCCACCCCTAGTTGGGTTGTAACGGAATACATGTAACGGCGTTACGTAATCAGAATACAAAAATCAAGTAACTGTATTCAGCTCGCGTTACATTTGAAAAATGAGTAATCTGATTACAGTTACTTTCGTAAACCTGAAGTGAATACATGTTGGATTACTTATTGGAATTATTGGTGGAAAGCTTTCCTCACAACATTTAATATTCATTACTAAAGGTACAGCCGAATCATCACAGCGCACAAAACCTATTACCGCCGCAGATGGACCAAAAAAGGGAGCTTTTGAAAAAAAAAAATCGCGGGTCCGCTCAGTGAAACAATAACAACGAAACATGGAGGAACAAAAGTCTGCGTTTAAATTGCGCACCTGTGTGTAGATGTGTGTGTGGTTAAAACACATCAGCCTGCGGTCGCTCTTTAGCCTTATGATTCTGAAGGTAAACACAATGAAGGCAGTGCATGAAAGGCGGTGCGTGAAAGGCACTGCACGCTCGTCTTCTCAGAGGCTGAGTTAACCCTCCCGCTGCCTCCTGGCGCTGCAGAGATGTCATGAAGTGAAGGAGGTTTTCCTTCTATAAAACCGCTGCGGGCAGCAGATACTGTGAGAGTCACAGACATGAATTCATAGATCTCTCCTGTGCAATCCGGTGCTTAAACAAATATAGCTCTACACCCCTGGCCGAAATGTCCTTAAAATGAAGTCCGAGTTCGACATTTTAATTCATGTCCTGCCAACACTGGCAGGACAGAAGGCGACACGCCCGTTCTAAGCCGTGTCCCTCACTCCTCCCTTGCATCGCTTTGCTCGCGTTGCTTCGCTTTGCTCGCGTTGCTTCGCTTTGCTCGCGTTGCTTCGCTTTGCTCGCTTCAAAAGTTGAGCAATGTTCAACTTTTGATTCGACGGAAGCGTAAGCCAATCAAATCATATGCCAGTACAAGCTCGAGCCAATCAAACCGCGTGCTTGTGTGTCCGGGCGGGAGATTCATGTGATTGGTTGTTGGTCGAGCGTCAGACACGCCCGCCGGCAAGCTTCAACGCACGCCGCTTAAGGAGACATACCTGTTTTGCTGCAAACTCCTCATCTCGACCGTCACCTATCACCACGTACGTCACTTTCTTTCCAAAGCGAGAGACGATCCTTTCAAAGCAACTCTCTTTACCTGCAGGAAATGAAATAAAAATATTACAATCCCAACATTTCCCCCTTAGTCCCAGAGGAGAAGAAAATATTGTACTAACAATTTTTCTACGTACCTATTTTAGTGGCACTGTAGATGTTCTCGATGGGGAAGACGTCTCCCAGGCCGTACAGCAGCACCTTGGCCAGAGCTGGCACCAGCTGAGTGGTGGTGACCAACACATTCATACACTTCCCCCTGGGTACACACACACACACACACACACACACACACACACACACACACACACACACACACACACACACACACACACACACACACACACACACACACACACACACACACACACACACACACACACACACACACACACACACACACACACACACACACACACACACACACACACACACACACACACACACACACACACACACACACACACACACACACACACACACACACACACACACACACACACACACACACACACACACACACACACACACACACACACACACACACACACACACACACACACACACACACACACACACACACACACACACACACACACACACACTTTTTAACAACTGTTTCTTGGAATCCATAATCTTCTGAATAAATAATTTAAAACGACTTATTTGGGTTGCTGAGAAAACACCTAGTCACCAAATCTACCTAATCTTATTAGCCAAACCTAGGGCACACTTTACTCATTGGGCCGCTGAGTGTGGCCTTTCTATTTGAAAGGATGACCTGTGTTCTGACCTGGACTGGATGAGCAGCAGAGACTTGAGCGCCGTGCTGAGCCAGGCATCTGTAACGTTCTCGATCTCACTCTGCAGCCGGAGGAGCAGCTCCCCCTTCAGCGGGCTCAACAGGCCTGCAGCACACAACATGCAGAATATACGCTCAGTACTACAACATGTAGATATTACTACCAGCGTATCATGAAAAACATATATTTAACACTAATGTGTTGCAATAATGACTGCAATAATGCGCTTCCTAAATGTTCTGATGATATTTTGCAATATTTTAAGACTTTTATATATTTTTGGAGTTTCCCATCAGGTTTTTATACGTGCAAATTGCAGATACAAAACACATAACATAAATTGTATTATTGATTCAAACCCACCTCCAACATTCCCTTTATAGTTATTGTAGATCTCTTTTAGCCGGCGGTAGCGGAAGGCCAGTTTCCTCATCCACTCCACGCCCCCCTGCACCCCTGTGGTGCCTCCTGACGTCCCCCCACCACTGGCCCCGTTAAAGCCATCCGCCAAGAAGTTGTAGGTACTGAAGTAGGAAGAAACACTTATGATTGGTTTGGATGAAGGGAACATAATCTGCCTCCAAGTCATACGTGTGAAATAAGGCCAATATGTGTGTGATATATGAAGTTACAGGATAATACACCTCAGCTCCTGTCCGTTGTCATCAGAGGCAACATCCTCCACATGGACTTGATCACATTCCTTAGGAAATGGGAGAAGACAAAAAAATGTTTTTACAAATTGCAATATCATTTTATTTTTAACCAAACCTTTTGTTACACTTTAACAAAAACTTAAAAAATCACATGCAGCTGGAAAATTCATACAAATAATGTATACGCTTGAGATGAGTTGGAGCTTTAGTTTTTGTTGGATGAGAAGAGGTATTTTTCATCGCTTTACTTAGTGTCTTGCAATTACATTCAAAAGCTTCTATTGACATTTTCAATTGAGCTTTAAATGTCTGTTATTTTATGTTGTTTTTAATATACTAAACACCAAAAACAACAAATATGGATTATAGCAGAATATTTGAGAAGAAATGCTGACTTTTGGATTCTTCCACTCTATGCAAACAACACGAGAATCAAATTCTACTATAGTATGATTAACGTTAGTGTTAGAAAAAAAAAAATCAGAGCAGCATAAAAAAAGACTGATGTAAGCGTCATGAATGAAGCTCTGAACTATTGCTACATCTCTAGAAGTTCAATGTTTTGATTGACAGTCCATGTGTCCTCAACTTTTTCTACGTAACTTCTGTGAATGAGTTTCTCTAGAACTGAGGGATCTTAAAAACTTAAACTCTTTCTGCTTCATGATGACGACACCACCCTGATGGTATCTGACTGTACCTCCAGGTCGTTGAAGAAGAGGTGGGTGTCTGCCAGCTCGAAGATCAGCTCCTTCATCTGCAGGCCCAGGTTCAGCACTGTGGCTGGTTCCTGAACACACAGTACACACACAAGAAATATTTCACACCTTTTATTTTGATTTTGTATGATTGAGTTTATTGACTGAAACAAACCTTGCCAAACTTCTGTGCGTAGGATCCGGTGAGCAGTGAGTGGAATATAATAATGGTCTCATCCAGATCCCAGAGAAAAATGCGCTAAAAAGAGCAGAGAAAGATCATTATAAAAGTATAATTAAACTTAGCATTTTGGCAATCATGATATCACTTTTTTACAAAATGATTATCGTGGCCAAAACATTTGGGAAAACATGGGGATGATCGAAGATAAGATATAGTTAGAATATTGCTACACAGTGAGAATATTGTGCATGTTGTCTCTTTTTTGTTTAACATGAATTAATTATTAATAATAATAATAATCTACAATCTACTGGATTCGGGTATGTTCTGCCGCCCGCTGTGGACATCCCCTGTACAGTTTCGGAGGTGTTGCACAAACAATTGCTGGTTGCACTGTCGCGGACATTCATTTCGGAAAATGTTTGTCTTTCTCACATGCCTGCCACGATGGTCCTTCAGAATTGTTTTTTAAACTCTAATCTCACTTTCGCGAAGTTTGCTGGTGACTCTAGATCAGCTGACAATGTATGTGTGTTGATTAAGAGGAAAAGGTGCTTGGTATTTTTATTGTTGTTACTATCAGGAAATGTACAGCCAAATCCAGGTCCACCGAGCAGTATTAGTCAAATAGCTACTCCTGCTGATTTTATATCTAGATCTGGGCTAGGTTTAATTCATTTAAATGTGCGTAGTCTGTTACCTCAATTAGATTTTGTCCGTATTTGGGCGAGTTCGACTGATGCTGATGTCATTGTCTTATCAGAGACGTGGCTAGATAAATCCATTTTGGCCTCTGACATTTACATAAATGGTTACAGTGTATATCGTACTGACCGGCCTAAAAAAGGTGGTGGCGTTGCCATTTATGTGAAAAATAACTTTTGTGTAACTAATATGGTTTCCAAATCTGTTAGTAAACAGCTCGAATTTTTAGCCGTGAATATTGAGGTAACAAAGGGTCAACAGGTCATGGTGGTGGGCTGCTACAGGGCCCCCTTCGGCTGTCAAGGACTCTTTATCGTCATTGGCAAAACTGTTATCACAACTTTCCTACAAGGAAATAGTGCTGCTTGGACTGGTTAACTTCTGTGTCAGAGGATTTTAAAAACCTGTGTACCTCTTTGAATTTTACCCAGATTATAGACAGTCCTACTCACCCAAATATTAAGTCCCCAAACAAATCCTCCTTAATTGATCTAATTTTAACAAATGTTCCACATAAATACTCATCTGTGGGAGTATTTGCTAATGATGTGAGTGACCACTGTGTTGTAGCCACAATTAGGGACACTAAGGTCCAAAAGGTTAAACCACGTGTCATCACAAAGAGAGACAAAAAACACTTTGTGGAGCAGGGTTTTGTGCATGATCTGTTTGATTTTGATTGGGGTAAAATCAATCTGTGTGCTGATGTAGAAACTGCATGGTCTTATTTTTATCTTGGTTTTATGAAAATTATAGATAGACATGCACCTCTGCGTAAATTTAGAGTGAAGGGACGAAACAATCCCTGGTTTTCTGCTGAGCTGTCCAGTCTCCTTCATGAGAGAAATAATGCTTGGGCTAAGGCTAGGAAATCAGGCTCAGAGGTAGAATGGCTATGTTTTAGGCAGCTAAGAAATAGCTTCACATCTCAAATAGAAAGTGCTAAATCAAAGTACTATTTGTCAGTAACCACAGAAAACCTGTATAATCCTAGGACATTTTGGAAAGCCATAAAATCGATTTCCACCGGTGATATCCCAAATGAGCTACCTCCGTGCCTTACCACAGCATCTGGCTCTATATCAGACAGGGCTACTATGCTCAATTGCTTTAATAAGCATTTTGTGTCTTGTGGCTCTCTGTTTGATTCTGTCACTGACTGTACTTCTGCTTCTGTGAACGCTCCAATCCGTGACTCTGAACAATGTGGTCTGGAAAACCCTTTCAGTTTTACTCCTTTAACTATTGGTATTGTTCATGAAGCATTATCCAAATTAGATCCTAGGAAACCGGCTGGCCCGGACAACGTAGAACCTTTCTTTTTAAAGATAGTTGCAGATTTTATTGCTCCACCTATTACTTCTCTTTTTAACCTCTCCCTCGGCACGAACACAATTCCAAAAGTATGGAAGTCTGCTTATGTCTTGCCTTTACTGAAAGGAGGGGAGGCAACTATTTTAAATAACTATAGGCCAATCTCTAAATTGTCAGTTCTGGCTAAGGTGCTCGAACGACTTGTGAGTGAACAAGTAAAGGAGTTTTTATGTACAAATGATATCCTGTCTAAACATCAGTCAGGCTTCAGAAAGCAACACAGCACCATCACTGCGACAATGAAAGTGGTGAATGACATTACTAGTATTTTAGATAATAAGCAGAGTTGTGCAGCTCTGTTTATTGACCTTTCCAAAGCGTTTGACACCGTTGATCATCGCATCTTAAAGCAGAGGCTACTCAGTATTGGCATATCCAGCCTTGCAGTGGGGTGGTTTGTGAACTACCTCTCTGAAAGGTCCCAATGTGTTCATTTTGATGGACTGTCTTCTGAGTGGTTAAACATTTATAATGGTGTACCACAAGGTTCTGTTTTAGGACCACTTTTATTCTCCATATATATTAACAGTGTAGGTGATAATGTGGATGAAGCTACTTTACATTTTTATGCGGATGATACTGTGATGTATTGTGCAGGTCCTTCCATTAAAGAGGCTGTTGTTAAATTACAGGCTGTTTTTAACACTATTCAGACTCAGCTCTCTGAACTAAAGCTTCTTTTAAATGTGGATAAAACCAAGGTAATGCTCTTTTCTAAAGCTAAAAAGACACCAGAGCCTGTTTTAGATATTGTAACTACCCAAGGAACAACACTTGAAGTTGTTGCCTGTTACAAATACCTTGGTATCTGGCTTGATGATTGTCTCTTTTAAACTTCATCTCAATAACCTGCTTAAAAAACTGAGGGTTAGGCTAGGTTTCTTCTACAGGAACAAGTCCTGTTTCTCGCTTGAGGCCAGGAAAAGGCTAGTCACTGTGACCTTTTGACCTGTGCTGGACTATGGTGATTTGTTGTATATGAATGCACCTGCCAATTACCTGAGCAAATTGGATGCTGCGTATCACAGTGCTCTGAGATTTGTCACAAATTGTAAAGCGCTTACCCATCACTGTACACTGTATACCAAGGCAGGTTTACCATCACTCTCTGTACGGAGGCTCAGTCACTGGTAGACTTTTATTTATAAAGTTATGTTGGGCAAACTCCCGTATTACATCTGTTCTCTGGTAAAGCAGAAAGTTGCGGGCAGCTATTGTCTGAGATCGCAGGATGTGGTCTTGTTAGATGTGCCAAGAGTGAGGACTGTCTTAGGTAAGACAGCTTTTATGTGCGCCACTTGCTTGGAACAGCCTACAGTCCAAATTGAAATTGAGCAATTTTATTTCTCTGAATGTTTTTAAGGCACGTCTGCACGAGATGCTTTGACACTATGGGTGTTTGTAAGTGTTGGTGAATATGTAAATATGATGTCCTCTATTGTTTGTTTTTATGTTGTTTTTATGTTTCATGTGGAACTAAATTGATGCAGGACTCCCTTGTAAAAGAGATCTATGATCTCAAGGGACCTATCTGTCTAAATAAAGGTTTGAAATGAAATGAACATAGCCTAATAGTATAATAGTTATAGTCAGATTGCTCTGAAGATGGGAGGTGATATTCTATTAATTTTCACGTTCACACAGTCGGTGATTTTGGCCAGCCGTCTTTCCTGCAACGGCAGTTTAAACTGTATTTCCTCCGCACACTGAGCTCTGATTGGTCAGCAGGCGTGGTGCTTTCGCTGAGTTGATCTCTTATCCTGGAACCTATCCTGCTTCGGAGCACAGACTAGGTTCCAGGATAAGTCACCATGGAGATCTAGCCCGCTAAAAAGTGAACCAGCTTCGTAGTACTGGAAATCCCAGAAGTTATCTTGCTAAACGAAAATCCTGCTTAGTATACCCCCCAGGTTAGCCGCTCAGCATAAGTTACCATGGAGATCTAGCCCGCTAAAAAGAGAACCAGCGTCGCAGGACCGGAAACCCCGAGTTTTCCCTGAAGTTAGCCCGCTAAGCGAAAATCCGGCTTCGTAGTACAGGCCTCAGGGGAATAACCCCTCAATGTTTATGTGTGAAAACACCTGTGTTACCTCCAGGTCGGTGTCAGCAGGCGGGGAGCTATCGGGCCTCTTGCCCTTCCCTTTGGATTTGCCTACTGAGTTCCTGCGTCCAACCTCGTCCTGGTCTCTGGCTCTGGGGGGGAGGGCCACACTGGTGGGGAGGGCTGCCCCAGCTGGGAGGTTTTCTGGAGGGGACGCATCTTAATACAGGAAAGTCTGAAGTTAGTCGGAATTACAAACAAGGCTGGTAAAGTGGGAAACAACTCTGATGTATTATCAGCATAAAATGCTGAATAGACCATAGACTGCACAACTTGTGTCTGGTCCCATGCATGCCTTTTTATTTTCTTCAACTAATTAATGAACTGCCCTCAGGAAGATGCATATGCAGCAACCAACATTATTTAACTATAAGTCTTTCAGATGCAGTTCCCTTGCTAAATTCGTGCACACAGAAACATCGGGCACACAGGAAATATGTCATTTGTGTATTATGATTAACTTTGACGTGTTTTAACCAACATCTGAAGTCAAAGAGAAATGAAGATGTCAAGTCTTTGAATAAGTGCAATATAACCCAGCAGAGATTTTTTTCAGCACCTTGTTGAGTATGTGCCACGAAGAATTAAGGCGGTTCTAAAGGCAAAAAGGGGGTACAACCCGGTACTGGTAGGGTTTACCTAATAAAGTGGCCGGTGAGTGCTGGTGTATTAATAATATTAATGCTGAACTTCAGTTTAAGAGGGCTAATGCTGAAATAGTTACAGTCCCAGCCTATTGCCTCCGAGTGCCTGACGCTCTGAGGGAAGAGTTAAATAGTCTGAATGCAGCAGGCAGGAACAATTTCCTGTGTCTGTGGAAGACATTGTCCAAGGTAACAATATGACTATAACGAATATTGATTTTTACAACAGGGTGTGTCTTCACAATCTATGGTTATATCATAATATTATAAATAACAGTTATTAGTACCTCTGGGAGGTAAACCTGCAGAGGCGGCTTGCTCTGACTTTATCGCTGAATATCCGGCCGCTCCCAAAGCGGCCCCAGGGTCCTCGCTGCTGGGCAGCCCGGCGGGGGTGTAGCTGGGAGGCAGAGCGTAGTACTGCGCGAACTGACTCTGTCCCAGAGAGGTGTAGCTGCTGAACTCCTGCACCACAATATAACAAGCAAACGTAATCAACAGGAGACACAAACAATTCTCCTATTATTTACCATAACAGTAATGTCTTCAGGTTCTGTGGCAATAAGAGACTTCCACAAAAAAATATTTGTAAACTCAAAAATACAAATAGCAAAAATAAATCTGATTGGCAAATATACAAACAAATGACACACTTTCCGACGAGAAGAGCCCCCTCCCGCAGTGCAGGGTTTTGTCTCACTGCGACACAAATACAAACTGAAAGTTCTAACAAGTGCTTTTAATTAACTAAGAGAGAGAGAGAGAGAGAGAGAGAGAGAGAGAGAGAGAGAGAGAGAGAGAGAGAGAGAGGTCATCAACCTCCTTGAAACCTGGGATTACAGAGTTCAACTTGTTCCAGAAAAGGCTCCTTACTTCGTTGAATGTTTGGCACTTCAGGAGGAAGTGCATCTCTCTCTCAGTCTCACCTGTCGTGCAGTGACCACATGTTCTGTTCTCTTTTGGTTGCCAGGATCTTTTGAGTCTTCCTGTTTCGATTGCCAGTCTGTGGTCACTGAGCTTGTACTTGGTTAGGGTCTGTCTCTGCTTTCTATCTCTGACAGCAGAGACATATTCTGCCGGTTGCCTTGTCACAGTCAATCTGCTCGACAAAATATGTTTGTCTTTTTTATTTTCCTGCGTTGATGGTTCTTCAGGACTGCTTCTTAAGCTCTAATCACACTCTCGCAGACTTTTCCAGTGTTTCTAAATTAGATGACAATATATGTGTGTCATTTAAGAGGAAAAGATGCCTGTTTTTTTTGTTGTTATTACTGTCAGGAAATGTACAACCTAACCCTGGTCCGCCCAGTAGTAGTAGTAGTCAGATCGCTACTCCTGCTGATTTTAAAGCTAGGTCTGGGTTGGGTTTCATCCACTTGAATGTGCGCAGTCTGTTAGGTAAACTAGATTTTGTCCGTATCTGGGCAAAATCGACTGACGCTGACGTCATTGTCTTATCTGAAACATGGCTAAATAAATCTATTTTGGCCTCTGACATTGCCTTAAATGGTTTTAATGTGTATCGTACCGACTGGCCTAATAAAGGTGGTGGCATTGCAATTTATGTTAAGAATAAGTTCAGTGTAACCACATTAGTTTCCAAATCGATCAGTAAGCAATTTGAATTTTTAGCCTTAAATATAGAAGTGGCAAAGGGTCAACAGGTCATGGTGGTGGGCTGTTACAGACCCCCCTCAGCTGTCAAAGACTCCTTGTCTTCACTAGCAAATCTTTTATCACAACTAGACTACAAGGAAATAGTGCTACTTGGAGATTTTAATTGGGACTGGTTAACTGCAGTGTCAGAGGATTTTAAAAACCTTTGTATCTCTTTGAATGTTACTCAGATTGTGGACAGTCCTACTCACCCTAATATTAAGTCCCCTAATAAATCCTCCCTAATTGATCTCATTTTAACAAATGTTCCACATAAATACTCATCTGTGGGAGTATTTGCAAATGATCTGAGCGATCACTGTGTTGTAGCCACAATTAGGGACACTAAGGTCCAAAAGGTTAAACCTTGCATTATCATTAAGAGAGACATAAAACATTTTGTGGAGCAGGGTTTTGTGCATGATCTGTTTGATTTTGATTGGGGTAAAATCGATCTGTGTGCTGATGTGGAAACCGCATGGTCTTATTTTTATCTTGGTTTTATGGAGATCATTGATAGACATGCACCCCTGCGTACATTTAGAGTAAAGGGACGAGACAATCCTTGGTTTTCTGCTGAGCTGTCTAGTCTCCTTCATGAGAGAAACAAGGCCTGGTCAAAGGCTAGGAAATCAGGCTCAGAGGTAGAATGGCTGCGTTTTAGGCAGCTAAGGAATAGCTTCACTTCAAATGTCAAAAGTGCAAAGTCGAAGTACTATTTGTCAGTTACCACAGAAAACCTAAATAATCCTAGGAAATTTTGGAAAGCAATAAAATCGATATCAACCGCTGAGATCCGTAATGAGCTACCTCCGTGCCTTACCACAGCACCTGGCTCTATATCGGACAGGGCCACTATGCTAAATTGCTTTAATGAGCATTTTGTGTCCTGTGGTTCACTATTTGATTCTGTCACTAACTCTGCTTCTGTAAACACCCCAATCCGTGACTCTGAACAACGTGGTCTGGAAAACCCTTTCAGTTTTACCCCTTTACTGTTGATGTTGTTCATGAAGCCTTATCTAAGCTAGATCCTAGGAAACCGGCTGGCCCGGACAACTTAGAACCTTTCTTTTTAAAGATAGCTGCAGACTTTATTGCTCCACCTCTTACTTCTCTTTTTAACCTCTCCCTCAGCACAAATACAATTCCAAAAGTATGGAAGTCTGCTTATGTCTTGCCTTTACTGAAAGGAGGGGAGGCAACTATTTTAAATAACTATAGGCCAATCTCTAAATTGTCAGTTCTGGCTAAGGTGCTTGAACGCCTAGTGAGTGAACAGGTAAAGGAGTTTTTATGTATAAATGATATCCTGTCTAAACATCAGTCAGGCTTCAGAAAGCAGCACAGCACCATCACTGCCACGATGAAAGTGGTGAATGACATTACTAGTATTTTAGATAATAAGCAGAGTTGTGCAGCTCTGTTTATTGACCTTTCCAAAGCATTTGACACCGTTGATCATCGCATCTTAAAGCAGAGGCTACTCAGTATTGACATATCCAGCCTTGCAGTGGGGTGGTTTGTGAACTACCTCTCTGAAAGGT